>NC_054709.1:25292291-25357291 GCF_016097555.1 Gigantopelta aegis
CCCGCCCACAAATTTTGCGACTGTTATATTTTTATATTATTTTCTGATTTTGTACGTTTAAGAATCCGAGGAATCCCTTCGGGAACGTTTGTGGCCTTAGGCCATAAGCGTAGGAGACAGGGGCAAGGGGCAGAACCTCAAATTCGGGCAAAACATATACAGATATTCGGGCAAAATGTGCTAACCTAAGACCTTTTTACCATGTATTTTACATCATTCTACTCACAAAATACGTGGCAATCCAGATGAAAATGCATAGTGATTCGTTTCCAACCCTATATAGCTGTTTGGTGGTAATGCCAATATGAATAACTATTATTATCCAAATTCGGGCATTTTCGTTTAATTCCGGCAAAAGCCAGCCTGCCTCCCCACTCCTTCTACGAAAATGGAAGCCTGTACACCTATGCCTTAGGCCACCTGTCATTGCCCAGCCCCCAATGGATTTTATGGATCCGCCACTGAAAATTTAATACTGACGTCCCGAAGGCTAAGCACTCCAGCCGAACTCGATCTCCGTTCTTTGGCGTGCTGGGGTACACGGCGATGAAGTCGTTACCTATCTCTGGTCCCCAGTCACTGGCGACTGAAAGAAACGTTAAACGTCTATTTAGTTTAACGACACCACTAGAGCACATTGATTTATTAAACATCGGCTATTGTATACCAAACACTTTGTAATTTTGACATAATCTTAAAGAGGAAACCCGCTACATTTTTCCAATAGTAGCAAGGGATCTTTTATATGCACCATCCGGCAGACAGGATAGCACATACCACGGTCTCTGATATACCAGTCGTAGTGCACTGGCTGTAGCGAGAAATAGCCTAATCGTCCCACGGACGGGGATCGATCCTAGACCGACCGCGTATCAGGCGAGCGCTTTACCACTGGGCTACGTCCCGCTCCCTGGTGACTAAATGAAAGCCGGTAAATAACATGAACCAAAGTAAACACAGACACAATATTGAACAATTGCGACAAGTACAACGATAACCATTACTGGAAACGATTGCCTTGGTATATCGGTTATTTCAGAACTGTTGTGGATTCAGTGAATGATAAAATGTGTCAGTATTTGAAAGGCAATTTGCAAGAATTGAAATCATGCAATTCTAATAATGATAATAGCCTGCATTTGAAGTAAAAGTTATGTTTGGGGGTAAAAGAGAATCTGAGATATGGCCACTTCTTTCTGTTGGTGCTAATGTTAATGACCATCTTGGATTTAAATAATGTTGCAACATATCAGTTACAATGATGTTGTTATACATTAATTTCTTGACCCCAATAACGTCATCATCAACATCAAAATCTGACCTTAGTTGATGTAAAATATGATTAATTGCAAATTACCTATTCTAACTGCTATTGCGGTGGCCATCAATGTCTTGATTAGCTGATACTTCCTTGACACCTAAATCCAAGTCTTAGAGAATAGCAGTTTGCAATAGATTATAAAGTATTAAATATATTGTCAGTTCTGTTTTGACAGCATCTTAAATATTTCAATATGCTCTAGGGTTCCAAGTTTTCACTCCCTGGTATTTGGCTTTATTCTTTAGTCTCATCATCATCGAGTGTCGAGTACTCGGGTCCGGGTCGAGTTTGACCCTAGAGTACACTCCCTGGATTGTTATTTAGCACCTTCCAAATGTGCTAACTACAAAGAACAACTTGGGGTTAGCAAACAAAGTATAATTTTAATTATCTGATATCTGACTAACCGTGACATGATCTTGACGTCTAAATTGAGGCAGCCGCTTCTTAAACATTTTGTACATGCTTAGTGTAAATATATGCCTAATGTAGTGCTTTCAAATATCTTCTGTGGATATTGTCTTGTCCTTGACTTGACCTTGACCTTGCCGCCTCCAAAAAAATGTGTCCTGTTCTTGGGTACAATTGAGCCAAAGTTTTGGTACTTTGGGCCAGTAAGTCCCGATCAATCCTCTTAGCCACTCCACCACAGGTTAATGAACTATCACATTTATTACTATCATCATCATCATCATCATCATCATCATCGTCATCATCAACTTCATCATCATCATCATCATCATCATCATCACCACGATCATCATCATCATCACCATCACCACCATCATCATCATCATCACCACCACAACCATCATCATCAACTTCACCACCACCACCACCACCACCATCATCATCACCACCATCATCATCATCATCACCACCACCATCATCATCATCATCATCATCACCACCATCATCATCATTATCACCATTACCATCATCATCATCATCATCATCTCATCAACTTCTTCATCATCATCATCATCATCATCATTTTATTTTTTTAAATTGAAGAATGTCACTATACTCACAGCTTCCGGTAATCTGCAGATCGATGGGTAGACTGACACCGCTAGGCGGTTGACTGGTTCCCACGCCCACGCTGTTGCCGGAAATGAGTTTCACAATACATCGGTACTGGTCCGCGTCGGTGATGCTAACTTCTGAGAAATAGATCTTGCCGTTGTAGGAGTTGAAGATGTGAGGGTTGATGTCTGTGCGGATCAGGTTGTTGCTGATGCCCTTCAGCCAGTTGAATGCTACAGCTGTGAACCAGAGAGAAACACACATAGTTCCATCAATTGAGAGCTAAATTTCAAGTCTTAACACTCTTCCTTTCATTCAATCACGCTATCACACAGGCTATATATTTGAGTTGGTGTGTATGTCTGTGACTGAGGTTAATGGCTGGTGATAAGTATGAGAGACAATGGTGTAGTGCACCGACGTCTCAATAATTAAGAGTTCACATGTGGCCGTAGTACATTTTAAACTACTGCTATTTGGTGTTTAAGAAACAGACAGAGAGAGAGAGAGAGAGAGAGAGAGAGAGAGAGAGAGAGAGAGAGAGAGAGAGAGAGAGAGAGAGAAGGAGAGAGGAGAGAGAGAGGGAGAAGGATAGGGGGGCAGACAGGACAGATATACCGAAATGGGGAGTGGGGTGCAATTACACATAGGTCAGTACATACCAAGAACTTTATCTGCTTACATATTTACCTGGTCTGTGATTTGGCGGGTCGCAGCTGATTATGGCGTAATAATGTAACTTGGCTCTCACCGGCTCTCGAATGACATTTGAAAACTCGTTCAGAACTACAAACAAGATAAAAACGTAGGTGAAGGGTGTGCATGTTGTTGAAACATAAATATTAAAACAAATGAACAATGAAATGGGGCTCACTACTCCTGTTAAATAAACGTTCTACTTAATGTGCACATAATGGTTGACACACACCTACCGATTAATGCCGACTCGACAAAAGACTTAAAAGGAAGTAGGTACTCCCACAACTCACCAAAGAAAAAAAAAAAAAAAAAAAAAAAAAAAAAAAGAAGGAAAAAAGGGCGAAAACAGTAACAGCAATTATATATATATGTGTATTACAGAGTAAAATATATGTAGTAGTTGAATATATACTGAACAAAAAAAGAAACTTCCGATTTGTACATATAGTATTTGTTGTGTTAAAGAATTCATTGTGTAATGAAATTATATAGGTAGTATTAGCCTTGAGCTGTATTATTAGGATTCATGAATTTTATCGATTATTTTTGCACTATTAATCGTCGACAACGTGAAATTCAATTTGCACGTGCATGCATGGTTCGACATGTCCCGAGTAGTATTCGGTCAATTTGTTTTACTTGTCTTACTGACATTGTTGTCAAGTGAACGAAAACGCTTCAAAAGTTGTAAAAAAATTAACGTTTTTTACATTGTAGCATTTTTAGTATGCCAAGAATACCCAATAATTTACGCGAACGGGCGATTGGCATGCTTGATGCTGGCATGTCGACAGAAGACGTTGCAAGGCATGTTGGGAGTTCTAGTCGAGCGATACGAAATCTTCGCGTAAGATTTCGAACGACAGGAAGCACCAACGACTTGCCACGTCGTGGACGTCCGCGTGTTACAACGCGTAGTCAAGACCGCTATATCATGAACACGCATTTGCGCAATCGATTCCAAACTGCCACTGCTACTACTGCTAACACACCTGGTCTGCGGGAGAACATGCACGATGTCCTTACGTCGGATGCGTTTTAAGGCAACGCCATCGTCTAAATCGTCTTAATTGGACACGTGTACACACTCGTTGTATACGGCGACGCTGGAATACCATTCTTTTTTCGGATGAATCCAGATTTTCTTTACGACGTGGTGATGGCAGGGTGCGCGTCTACCGTAGGAGAAATGAACGCTATGCTGACTGTTGTGTTCTTGAACGAGATCGTTTCGGGGGTGGGGGTTGTGTCATGGTCTGGGCAGCCATTGCCCATGGGTATCGTTCACCACTAGTCGTCATTGATGGCAATTTAAATGCTCAACGTTACCGCGATGACATTCTCGCTCATCACGTCATTCCTCTGTTCCATAACAACGCCAACATCTCGATTTTTCAGCATGATAATGCCACCTCTCATACAGCTAGAGACATTGTAAATTTTCTTAGGACAAATAACATTGATTTCATTGATGACTTGCCCGCTAAAAGTCCTGATCTCAACCCCATCGAGCATGTCTGGGATAGTCTGTACAGACGATTGAGGCGTCGTCCCAACCCACCCGCTAACGTCAACGAACTTCGTCAAACGCTCATTCAGGAATGGAACAATATTCCACAGGCAGAAAATTATTCCCCCGGTTTGTTTTCATCAAGTTATGTTCAAGCAAAGTTAGCGGAAGTTTCTTATTTTGTTCAGTATATATACGATAACCTAGTTCAGAAGTTAACGTGTGTTTTGTTTAACGACTCAGCTAGAGCGCATTGATTTATTAATCATCGGCTATTGAATGTCAAACATTTGGTAATTTTGATATAGTCTCAGAGGAAACCCACTACATTTTCCTATTAACAGCAAGGGTACTTTTATATTCACAATTCCACAAACAATATAGCACATACCATGGCCTTTGATTTACCCGTCGTTAGGGCCTTCACGAGTCCAAAATATTGGACTCGAGTACTTGAGGGTCAAACTCGACCCGGACCCGAGTACCCGACACTTACACTAGATGATGATGAGATCGAGGAATGAAGTAAAATAGCATTATGCATCTTAATTCCAGCGCTGAACATGGATTTAGAAACCGGTTGATATGTTCAGTGTTGTGACGGACGGACGGCCAGTTTAAAAAGAGAAACTAACGCATTATCATATAATTAGTGTGTAACTTATATCGTTGACTATCTACTGCTGAAATTATTGTCCTACGTTGTCCATTGTATTATAGTTTATAATTATATTCCACATTGTACGGGTACTCGAGTCCTGTTAACGGACTCGATTGTTGCTAGACTCGACCCGTGCCCGAGTACTCGAGTACTCGTGGAGACCCTACCAGTCGTGGTGCACTGGCTGGAACGAGAAATAGCCCAATGGGCTCACCAATGGGGATCGATCCTGAGCCGACCGCGCATCAGGCGAGAGCTTTACCACTGGGGTACATCTCGCCCCCCAGTTCAGACGTTCTGCTTAAAGATAACGTAAACCTGGAATATTTACTTTGACCGTGTCAGGGCCTCAGAGTACTTACATCCAAATGACAGCAGCATCGTGGAACTGAGAAGCCGGCCTTTGTCGTTCTCAATTTCACAGTGATAGCGACCCGCATCCACCTCTTCGCGGGGGTCGGCGATTGTCAGCTTCCCATTGGTCACTGTGAATCTCAAATCGAGGTCTGGCGTGATCTCCGTGACGTCACCAGATGACGAAGAGCGGTAGATTCTATATGTTGCGTGGGGGTACGCGAAGGCCACGCATTCGATAGAGAGACCGGGAGCGTGACCTATTTCCACCATATCAACAGGCTCGGTTATAATAACAGGACCTCTAGGAACTCGGTTAGGGTCAGTCTCATCTAAGCCGTAGTCTAAATATAAATTGAAACAAAACATAATTAAATAAATAAATAAATAAATAAATAAATAAAAATAAATAAATACAAATTGAAATAAAAACATTATGTTGAATAAAATTTAACAAATAAATATATAAATTCGATTTAATAAATAAATTAAATTAATAGCAAATGAAGTACACCATACTTTAAAGGTCAGTGATGCTACTTTAAATATGTGTAGGGGTAAAATTATAACCAGAAACGACAGCAGTGGAGAAATGACTGAAAAAAGTGTACAATATGGTCCAAAATTATGATCTCGTTGGCTAGTTTTACAAAATAGCAGCAAAACATATTCATACCAAAATAAAAAAAACAAAAAAGAAACAACAACAACAACAATAACAAACAAACAAACAAACAAATAGGGCCTCCACGTGTCCAAACTATTGGACTCGAATACTCGAGGGTCAAACTCGACCCGGACCCGAATACTCTACACTTGGTAATAATGAAACTAAGGAATAAAGTAAAATAGCATTATGCATCTGCGCTGAACATTGATGCTAAATCATGACTTTGTATTGTATAGCACACATTCTTATAGCCCCATAATGTAACTGGCTGCAAGCATATGGCAAAATGATGTAAAAATATAATTAATTCAGAATGCTCTTCATAGCGCTGTGCTTGAACCTTAATTGGGTATAGGTCATCTTCATAAATCAAGGCTAATATTCGTTCCTCGTATTCAGCCTTGATACATGTAATCAAGATTACTGATATCCACTACTAGCGCCCTCTATTGGAAGAAAATTTGTAACACCGATTATGTCCCTTACACGATGACATCGCTGACCAATCACAGCATCGGTAACGTGACAATCTTGAAAGCAATATCGGTGTTCGCCCGCCAACATGGAGTTTACATAACAAGGGAATCTATAAGGAGCGTTGCGATTCGTTGCAATCAGATCTCATTGCATCCAATGAAATTTAAGCATTTTGTGGCACGATTTCTTGACGACATGTATCAAGGCTGAATACGAGGAACGAATATTAGCCTTGATTTATGAAGATGGGTATAGGTACGTTGATATGTTATCCTATCCTAGTCTATTCCTTGTATGGGTACTCGAGTCCTGTGAACGGAGTACTCGTGGAGACCCTACAAACAAACAACATTTTACCGAAATCTCTGTCTTCCTGAATAATTTGACCAGCGTTTTTTAGCAACGTCTCGCAGATGTAAGGTCGAACATTGGTCCCCAGTGACCGACTCCATCCGTATGACGTCACTGAAAACAGAGCATATATGAACGATAAATACATACACACACGCACGCGCGCACACACATACACACACACACACACGCACACACAACCCAAAACACACACACGGCACTGGGGACACACACACACACACACACACACAGACACATACATACAAACACACACACACACACACACACACACACACACACACATATATATATATATATATATATATATATATATATACAAACACACACATACAAATACAAACACACACACATACAAACACAAAAAACACACACAGACACACATACACATACATACAAACACACACACACACAGACACACACACACATACACGCACACACACATACACATGCATACAAACACACACACACACAAACACACACATATATACACACATACACACACACGCACACACACATACACACACACATACAAACACACACACACACACACATGAAGATGTATATATATATATATATGCGTTGTCAAAAATATTACGTATGAAAACTATTATTAGCACAGGCCACTCTTCAGGAGAGGAATACTACTAATAAAAAAAATAAAAAAAGAGAATGACAGATTGGGGAAGTTGGAACCTATTCTGCATCGATCTGCGTCGATCTGCGTCGAAGTTAGCCAACTGCACAATTTACGGAAACAAGGCTTAATCTGTTTTCGCACGTATAGAATAAAACTATAAAGATAGAGGATAGTATTAATTTTACAAACAGCAATAAAAAGAATACCAGATATATTTATAAAACAGAAGAAAAAAAGAGAGAAGATCCCCCCCCCGAAACCCCCCCCCCCCCCCCCCCCCCAAAATAAAACAACACAAAAATAATATTAATACCATCCCCACCCCCTATAAAAAATATAGTATAGTGTATTTTTACATTGGCTTTTTTTTTATATTGTCATTTTGTGTTGTCCAAACTAAGGAGCATGGAACACCATTTATATTTATCTCATTTGCACAATCTAAATGTTTCTGAAACAGACTATAACAGGAAGTGCTTGTTATTTAGAACTTACAAAAAGTCAGATCCATTGTTTGTTGCTGTTTTATGTAAACATTAGCGACAGAAGTGGTTGTTTTAATGTTTGCTGCGCACACTTATGTGCCGTCATGCAGGCCAGTAAATGCAGGGGGGTCCCACTAAAAATGCACTCATTACTCGAGTTTAAAAATATTAAAATTAAAATAACTTTAGTTGTAACACGTTTATTGTTTTATTGTACTGTGGCGGTGAAACAAATATTTTTAAAGAAATATTTTAGCTGTAAAATATAACACAAATGCTTAGGTGCGCAGACTTAGGTGCCACCAGTGTACCTCCATAGTAGTAGACGATGTGTCGTCCTTCTTTCGTTCTGTGTTGGTCGTTAAGCCACCACTGTTTCTCGGGCGGTATGGGGGCCATGTCACTCTCCCATATGAGGTCCCCCTCGTTCAGGTTTCTCACCAGTCCTGACGTAAACCAGTATTTACTGGAGAAATAATCATTAATATAAAAACTACCATTCAAACATGGAGATTCTGTTTGTTTGTGTATCAATTTCTACTAAATATATATTGTATACATAAACAAAGAAAGACATGCTTTATTTAACGACGCACTCAACACATTTTATTAACGGTTATATGGCGTCAGACATATGGTTAAGGAACACACAGATTTTGAGAGAAAACCCGCTGTCGCCACTTCATGGGCTATTCTTTCCGATCAGCAGCAAGGGATCTTTTATTTGCGCTTCCCACAGGCAGGATACCCCAAACCATGGCCTTTGTTGAACCAGTTATGGATCACTGGTCGGTGCAAGTGGTTTACACCTACCCATTGAGCCTTACGGAGCACTCACTCAGGGTTTGGAGTCGGTATCTAGATTACAAATCCCATGCCTCGACTGGGATCCGAACCCAATACCTACCAGCCTGTAGACCGATGGCCTAACCACGACGCCACCGAGGCCGGTTTGTATACATAAACAATGCATATAGTCACCTGCGTTAATATTTAGACCCAGTGCACCACGACTGGTAGCTCAAAGGCCGTGGTATGTGCTATCCTGTCTGTGGGATGGTGCAAAGATCCCTTGCTACTAAAATGGAAAAATGTAGCGTGTTTCCTCTCTAAAACTATATGTAAAAACTACCAAATGTTTGACATCCAATAGCCAATGATTAATAAATCAATGTGCTCTAGTGGTGTTGTTAAACAAAGCAAACTTTTGATTTTTAATATTTAGATTCTGCGTCGTGAATGTATTTGGTACGTGTGAAAGAAAAATCAAATACTTTATAGCTATATTAAGAGAAAAAAAAAACCAAGGGAAAAAATTTAATTAACTATTTAAAAGCAGTGGCTATATCCGGTGTCGATGACCTACAACGACTTACCGGCGTCAGTGGTGTCGTGGTTAAGCCATCGGACTTAAGGCTGGTAGGTACTGGGTTCGCACCCCGGGTAAGGTATAAGGCCACCACACCCGCCTTTCTCTCACTAACCGCTAACAACTAACCACTAACCCACTGTCCTGGACAGACAGCCCAGATAGCTGAGGTGTGTGCCCAGGAGAGCGTGCTTGAACCATAAACGACTTACCGAGCAAGGTCATTGGCAAGCAGCCAATTGCTAATAAACGTATGTTCGTTCAGCGTTCCCACGGTTACCAGGTAGGCGCCATGATACTGCAAATAAAGCATCGATATTTTACGCAGGTGAATTCATTTTTAGAATGCATGTTTTATTTTCGAAAATAATTTTGGTCTGCATTCATTCGCGACAGTTGTAGAAGTCGTGACAGCAGAAAGTTGGCCAACTGTATGCTAGCAGTTGGTAGTCTGATCCTAGCATTAGACTATATATGTCAAAATTATCAAAAATGTTTCACATCCAAGAGCCGATGATGAATAAATCAATATGCTCTAATGGTGTCGTTAAACAAAAGACACCTTTTACATAACACGGGCTTTAAAACACCTTTCGAGGGGCATTGTTTGGAATAGGACCCCCTCCGAGACCCCCCCCCCCAAAAAAAAAAAAAAAAAAAAACCCCAAAAAAAAACAAAAAAAAACAACAACAAACAACAACAAACAAAAACTAACTAACTAACTAACGAAATAAAAATAATAATAGAACCACAAAAGAAAGTCCATTCAAGATGATCGACTCTGTACTTTAAGTGATCGCTCAGACATTGAACTACACCCTGCTTCAATATAGTCTATGACTAGTGGATCGAAGGCGATATATTCTGTCTTCAGGTGATCGCTCTGTCCTTGATGTACACCCTGCTTCAAAATATTCTGTGACGAGTAGATCATACGCGATCGATTCTGTACTTCAGGCGATCACTCTCTTATTGAACTACATCCTGCTTGAAGATATTCCATCACGAGGCGATCGAAGCGATCGATTTTGTCTTCAGACGATCGATTCTGTACTTCATGCGATCGCTCTCTCGTTGAACTACAACCTGCTTCAAGATATTCCATGACGAGGCGATCGAAGCGATCGATTCTGTCTTCAGGCGATCGATTCTGTCTTCAGGCGATCTTCAGGCGATCGATTCTGTACTTCAGGCGATCGCTCTCTCATTGAACTACATCCTGCTTCAAGATATTCTATGACGAGACGATCGAAAGTGATCGATTCTGGTTTCAGGCGATCGATTCTGTCATTGATCTACATCCTGCTTCAAGATATTCTATGACGGGTGGATCGAAGGAGATCGATTCTGGTTTCAGGCGATCGATTCTGTCATTGATGTACATCCAGCTTCAAGATATTCTATGACGAGTGGATCGAAGAAGATCGAATCTGTCTTCAGGCGATCGATTCTGTCACTGATGTACATTCAGCTTCAAGATATTCTATGACGAGTGGATCGAAGGAGATCGATTCTGTCTTCAGGCGATCGATTCTGTCATTGATGTACATCCAGCTTCAAGATATTCCATGACGAGTGGATCGAAGACGATCGATTCTGAACTTCAGGCGATCGCTCTGCTATTGATCTACATCCTGCTTGAAGATATTCTGTGACGAGTGGATCATACGCGATCGATTCTGAACTTCAGGCGATCGCTCTGCTATTGATCTACATCCTGCTTGAAGATATTCTGTGACGAGTGGATCAGACGCGATCGATTCTCAACTTCAGGCGATCGCTCTGCTATTGATCTACATCCTGCTTGAAGATATTCTGTGACGAGTGGATCAGACGCGATCGATTCTGAACTTCAGGCGATCGCTCTGCTATTGATCTACATCCTGCTTGAAGATATTCCGTGACGAGTGGATCAGACGCGATCGATTCTCAACATCAGGCGATCGCTCTGCTATTGATCTACATCCTGCTTCAAGATATTCTATCACCAGTGGATCGAAGGAGATCGATTCTGGTTTCAGGCGATCGCTCTACCATTGATCTACATCCTGCTTCAAAATATTCTGTGACCAGTGGATCGAAGGAGATCGATTCTGGTTTCAGGCGATCGCTCTGCCATTGATCTACATCCTTCTTCAAGATATTATGTGACCAGTGGATCGAAGGAGATCGATTCTGTCTTCAGGCGATCGCTCTCTCATTGATCTACATCCTGCTTCAAGATATTCTATGACGATGCGATCGAGGCGATCGATTTTGTCTTCAGGCGATCAATCTCATGTTTCTGCATCCTGCTTCAGGATATTCTGTGACCAGTGGATCGATCGACTCCTCTTGGTGAACACATTCTCTGATAGGGTTTTGCCATCCCAGTCAGTGCCACACGACTGGTATACCAAAGGCCGTGGTACGTGCTATCCTGTCTAAGTGAAAGTACATAATATAAAAAATCTGGGACATGTAGCGGGTTTTCTCTGAAGATTATCTGTCATAATTATCTAATGTTTGACAACCAACAACTTATGATTAATCAAGATAATCTAGTGGTGTCGTTAAACAAACCAAACATTGACCCTGTACATAAAGGTCCTTGCGCGTGCTGTAACCTCACCGTGGTGCAAGGGTGTAACATTCTCTTTGAGAATGGCCAATACAGCACAAATCCCCTTATTTTCTTCGGGATACAATTAAGATTTTTAGTAAAAGTCAGTATCTATCTGTGATTTTTGTATTTTTTGCACGGTTCTTTGCACTGTGTTTTTATTTAAATCTTTTCATATTGATGTTGATCATCACTTTATTTGTTTGCATTACCGTGGTTTGACGCCCAATAGCCGATGTATTTTTCGTGCTGGGGTGTCGTTAAACATTCATTCATTCATTCTGTACATGAAGGGGAGTGCTCTGCGACAGACATAGGCGTACGGGCTCCCATATAAAAAAATAATAAAAAATTGGGAGCTGTGTGTGGGGAGCGGGGGCAGACTGGTTTTAGCACGAATTAAACGAAAATGCCCTAATTTGGATAACAACAGTTTTTGTTTTTATATTAGCATTACTGCCAAACAGCTATATAGGATTGCAAACGAATCACTACATTTTAATTTTTTTTTTTTTACATGGATTACAACTAATTTTGCGGGTAGAATGATGAAAATACACGTACATAGGGAAAATGGCCTCAGGTTGTCACATTTTGCCGAATATCTCTATCGTTTTTGCCTGGGGCAGAACGTAGCTCAGTGGTACAACGCTCGTAGTAGTAGTAGTAGTAGTAGTAGTAGTAGTTGTAGTAGTAGTAGTAGTAGTAGTTGTAGTAGTAGTAGTAGTGTAGTAGTAGTAGTAGTTGTAGTAGTAGTAGTAGTAGTAGTAGTAGTAGTAGTAGTAGTAGTAGTAGTAGTAGTAGTAGTAGTAGTAGTTGTAGTTGTAGTTGTAGTTGTAGTAGTAGCAGTAGTAGCAGTAGTAGTAGTAGTTGTAGCAGTAGTATAGTAGTAGTAGTAGTTTAAAAAAACCCCATTCTGCGTGTTTTAACTTCCCCCTCTTTCAACCCGCTAGACACGGTCCTGTACGGTTAAGTATTCAACGTTACACGTTCCAACACTATTTTATCTCTGTCGCATGCTAGAACTATTTCGAGTGGCAGGTATATGGACTAATTAATCTTTATCTTCTAGTCAGAGCTTTTCTCGGAGATGGGTGGGGCTCTGTCGCCATAAGCGTACGAGACGGGGAGGTGGGTTCAGGAGCCAATCCTCAAATTCAGGCTAAAACGATAGGAAGGAAGGAAGGAAGGAAGGAAGGAAGGAAGGAAGGAAGGAAGGAAATGTTGGCCGTCGTGACAGTTCGTGGTTGGAGATTAGCCATTAGTCGAGAAATATGCGAGTTGACCAACTCCGTCGTGACAGTTGGTGGTTGGAGATTAACATTAGTCGAGATATCGAGTTGACCAACTCCTTCGTGATAGTTGATAGTTTGAGCCTAACAATCAAATGCAAATCAACTGCGAGACTTACAACACAAGCGGCTTTGGCGGCATCGTACTGCAGCTCGGGGAAGAAGACAAATTTGTAACATTTCTGTTCAAAGCTTTGCCAATCATCGGGACAATCTGAAAGTAATTAAAATTGATTTAAAAACCAACTACACACAAAACAACTACAAACAGAAAAATAAAGACAAAAACCCCAACTACAAACAGAAAAATAAACACAAAAAACAACAAAACCAAAAATTCACACACAAAAACAACACAACTAAAAATACAACAACAAACAACAACAACAACAGCAACAGCAACAAACAAACAAATAACAACAACAACAGACAACATACAACATACAACAAAAAACAAAAAACAAACAACAACATACTTATAGTCCTTCCCACTGGGAACGCCTTTTTTCATAGTATGGGAATTTACTACAAGTTATTTATTTGAGAGCCGATTGATTTGTAAACTGCACACAAAAATGGTATTTCATTAATGATATTTCCAAAACACTTTAACATTTCTTCTGACATCGAACCAAACTGAGGATGGGACGGACTATAGGTAAATTATGTTTCATTTTGAAACAACGCCATGTCAATAACAGCACATAACAATATTCAAATGGTTTGACTTCCGCATTTCTGTATTTATTTATCATTACAGACATAACTGCAATTCTGCTAAGCAGACTACAATATACAAATAACTGACAGAATAACATCATAAACACGCACACATGAAAAAAAGAAAGACTGTTTTGCTTAACGACGCCACTGGAGCACATTGATTAATAAATCATCGGGTCCTAGTAATCAGGCGAAACTCGCAACATTTTTCCTGATGCAGAAAGGGATCTTTTATATATGCACCATCCCGCAGACAGGATAGCACATACCTCGGCCTTTGATCATTTGTGGTGCTCTGGTTGGAACGACAAAAAAAAATCCCCAAATCCGAGTTAAACGAACATGCCTGAATCTTGATAACAACATTTATTAATATTAGCACGTAGCCCAGTGGTAAAGCATTCGCTTGATGCGCCGTCGGTCTAGGATCGATCCCCGTCGGTTGACCCATTGGACTATTTCTCGTCCCAGCCAGTGCTCCACAACTGGTGTAACAAAGGCCGTGGTATGTACTATCCTGTCTGTGGGATGGTGCATATAAAATATCCCTTGCTGCTAAAGAGTAGCTCATGAAGTGGCGACATCGGGTTTCCTCTCTCAATACCTGTGTGGTCCTTAACCATATGTCTGACGCCATATAACCGTAAATAAAATGTGTTGAGTGCGTCGTTAAATAAAACATTTCTTTCTTTCTTTCTTTCATTCGCTTGATGCGCGGTCGGTCTAGGATCGATCCCTGTCGGTGGTCCCATTGGGCTATTTCTCGTTCCAGCTGGTGCTCCACAACTGCTGTAACAAAGGCCGTGGTATGTACTATCCTGTCTGTGGGATGGTGCATATAAAAGATCCCTTGCTGCTAATCGAAAAGAGTAGCCTATGTAGTGGCGACAGCGGGTTTCCTCTCAAAATCTGTGTGGTCCTTAACCATGTGTCTAACGCCATATAACCTAAAAATAAAATGTGTTGAGTGCGTCGTTAAATAAAACATTTCTTTCTTTATTCCTTAGTCTCATTGTCATCTAGTGTAGGTGTCGGGTACTCGGTTCCGAGTCGAACTTGACCCTCGAGTACTCTAGTCCAGTATTTTGGACTTGTAGAGGCCCTACTACCAAACAGCTTTATAAGGTCCCCCCTTCCCCCCCCCCCCCTCCCCTTAACCCCTGTCTCAGTTAGGTCCAATTAATAAGCTACTCTCGGCTTCCTAATGTCTAAAACTATGCGTAGCTCCCTATCTTTATCTTTTAGCTGACCGTTCAAAATTGCGCCTAATTTCCTTCATAAAAAAATGCGCACCTATTCTTTTTGGCTTAATCCTACGGGACTTTCCAAATTCCATAGCACCATACCATCCTCCGGCTGTTACCGGCTCCGGTCGGACTGCTGATGCTCCCTTGCAGGTGGTCCCCTCTCCAACCCACCCCACCCGTTTCCTGTCCTGGACAGAGGAGCCGGACGAGACCGGCATCTGTGCCCAGGACAGGCGTGCGCTACAACAGCTTGTTTTCTGAATATGGTCGTTAAACACTCTGACCTGACCTGACCTGACCCGACCTGACACTCACCTAATATTAACTCTCCACTGGCTATCAGTATTAGCAGACTTAGTACAACAACTTTCATCTTGCTGCTGCGGTCGTTAACGAGGTTCGTACTGGTTACCTTGGAAACACACCTGCTAAATCGTAACCTCTGTGCTGAAAATAAATTTGAAAATTCACGAAAACAAGACATAGCATATCCGGTGTCAACAGGGGCGGCTGCAGAATTGTTTCTAGGGAGGGGTCTAAAAAAAGGTCGCCCTCCGTATTAAATAGAAGAATTCCATGGCACTTTGAAGTTCGAGGGAGGGGAACGCACTCCACCACCATTACTCTGGGTCTGCGCCTGACCAGTGTGATGTGGAACATAATTTTATGTTAAAAATTATTTTCTTAAATTATTCTTCCAGTGAAATGACACATGTTAGTCTTAAAAAGTCAAACAAATTTTTAAACAAATATTTATCCTGGGGGTAACGTGGATGTCATACCATTTTAAACTAATAACCGACTACAGCGTTTTGTGCAGCATACAAATCACCGAGGTATAGAATGAAAATATGCTTATTAAAACGAGAGTTTGTACCTATATGGCTCTGGTCATTACAAAATGTTGATGCGACCATGAGTCATCCCCATTCGAAACTGATACCCCAATATACGCGTCTGACACCAGAGCGTTTCTTCGACCATGAGCCATTCCCATTCGAAACTGATACCCCGATATATACGTCTGGCACCAGAAAGTTGTTTCGACCATGCGTCATCCCGATTCGAAACTGATACCCCGATATATACGTCTGGCACCAGAAAGTTGTTTCGACCATGAGTCATCCCCATTCGAAACTGATACCCCGATATACACGTCTGGCAAGAAAACGTTTCTGCGACAGTGCGTCATACCCTTTCGAAACTGATAACCCAAAATATACGTCTGATACCAGAAAGTTTCTTAGATCATGCGTCATCCACATTCGAAACTAATACCCCAATATACAAGTCTGAATCTATGCAAAACTATTTAAGACGTAAAACAAAATTCTGTTTTTACAAACATATGTATTTTCATTTCTTGGTTGAAAATAGAGCCACATCAATGACTAATGACCTAACCTACTTCTGAGGTGCGAATGCTTTTGTATTAATTAAAAACCCCTCAACATATTTCAATAAACTCAAACGACTCCAAAATTACTCACCTTTAAAAGTTTCTAAGACGCAATGATATCCATATTCCTTTAAACTAAAATACAGAAGCTAAAATAAAACCGAAAAAACAAACGCACTAGTCGTTTACTGCATGGGACACCATTAATGATTCAGTACCTGCGTCTTTCTCTTGGTAATTATTGAGGTCAATTAGACATAGAGATTTACGACCATCATAAAGATTATCTGAACGAGTCCTGTGGTAACGTTATGTTGACCCAACACATCATCGAGTGTTTGCGTGTGTCATAAAAGTTGGAACACTTGCATGTTTAGCCGGATTTTAAAATAGCATACATGCATGTGTTTCCTGCTTTCGATGAAATCACCAACGACATTTGATGAATATGCTATTCGAGACGGGTGTATGGGCGGATTGGAAGAGTAATTCAATAGCGAGGACACCCATACATTTTTTAAATTATTTTTTAAAATCGTAATTACAGATTATGAAAAGCTATATCATGACTCATTTTTGTAGTTATTATTTTAGTGTTCAAGGGGATTTTAAGGGGCGGGGCGTAGCCTAGTGGTAAAGCGCTCGTCTGATGCGCGGTCGATCTAGGATCGATCCCCGTCTGTGGGCCCATTCGGCTATTTCTCTGTGCTATTCTGTCTGTGGGATGGTGCATATATGAGATCCCTTGATATTAATGGAAACATGCAGCTGGTTTCCTCTCTTTGACTTTGTCAAAATTACCAAATGTTTGACATACACCAGGCGATGATTAATAAATCAATGCGCTCTTGTGGTGTCGTTACGTTTTAAGTACATTTCAAGCAAGCTGTCATGGGTTAACGATTCAAATAGCTAGCTCAGTCGGTAACGATCTTATCTGAAGTGCTTAGGGGGCGAGACATAGCCCAGTGGTAAAGCGCTCGCTTGATGCGCGGTCATTTTAGGATCGATCCCCGTCAGTGGGCCCATTGGGCTATTTCTCGCTCCAGCCAGTGCACCACGACTGGTACATCAAAGGCCGTGGTATGTGCTAGCCTGTCTATGGGATGGTGCGTATAATAGATCCCTTGCTGCTAATCGAAAAGAGTAGCCCATGAAGTGGCGACAGCGGGTTTCCTCTCTCAAAATCTGTGTGGTCCTTAACCATATGTCCGATGCCATATAACCGTAAATGAAATGTGTTGAGTGCGTCGTTAAATAAAACATTTCCTTCCTTCCTTTCCTGAAGTGCTTCGTCGAAGTATCAAACTCCCTCGGGTGACCCATTCTCGGATTGTGGTTTTTTCCCCGTTTCAGCCAATGCCCAACGACTGGTATATCAAATGCTGTGGCATGTGATGTCCTGTCTGTGGGAAAGTACATACAAAGTCCCTTGCTAAAGGAAGGAAAGAAATGTTTCATTTAACGACGCACTCAGCTAATTTTATTTACTGTTATATGGCGTCAGACACAGATATTGAGAGAGGAAACCCGCTGTCGCCACTTCATGGGCTACTCTGTTTGATTAGCAGCAAGGGAACGGTCTGCCGAAAAATAAAAGGAACATACGTACAATTGTGAACTTAGTATGCCGAGAGTACAGGAAAGCACATACTACGTCCTTTGACCACTTGTGGGGCACTGGTTGGAACGACAAAAAAAAAAAAAAAAAAAATGGGAAGGGGCAGGATTTAGCTCTCACCTCACCTCCTGCTTGGGTCGCAGGATCGAACCTTCTCAACGAACATATTGTCGTAGATGCCAAATATTTAATATCCAATAGCTGACGATAATTAATCAATCATTAATTATGTAGTGATTTCATAAAAAAAAAACCCCACAACAGAAAACAAATCACATACATAAAAAAAACCCATCACAAGAAAACAACAAATACATAAAAAATAAAAACACAGAAAACACAAAAACCAACACAATTTTAAACATATTTTGCAAGTCTTTAATATTTTACGCTTAAAGGCGCAGACCATAGTTTCAACCCAAGAAAATGGACACTAAGTTTAGCTAATCTACAAACCTGCAACACATTTGGATAAAGTTATAAGAGAGACAGAAGCTACAATTTGTGATGTTTAAAACGGGAAATATCGTTCAAAAATAAGTAGAGCTCGTCACGAAAACCATTACTTCTCAGACGAACGTGCGTTTTTAGAATTATGAAAAATACATTTTGGAGTATAATACAAAAACCTGGATGACCAGAACCACTTCAGGCGTATGAAAATGAATATTCTAAATGATCAAATGTAAGTCCTTCAAATTTAAATTACAATCCCCCCCCCCCCCCCCAAAAAAAAAAAGAAAAAAAAAGACAACAACCCCCCCCTCCAAAAAAACAACAACAACCAACAACAAAAAAAAACCCCGGCTTTAAAGGGTCAGCCCACGAAAATCTATAAACCTGTAACACATTTGGATAAAGTTACAAATGAGTGAAACATGAGTCTGTGACTTTGAAGTGGTGAAATACCCTCTAAAATAGACTAAAACTCAACTTTATAACTGTTACTTCTCAGACGCACGTGCGTTTTTAAAAGTATGAGAAAAACACTTCGAATGTACAGAAATGGATAATCTAAACAACAAAATCTGAGTAAAGTATGATTTCAGTTATCAAAAAACGGCCATTGTAAAACAATATGCCTTAAGTGTTTAAAAACTAGGGTCTGTCACTTTAATAGTGAAAAATACGTCGTATTGTTTAAAAAAACAAGGATCTGTCGCTTTAACTCGTATTACACCTTGGTAAAAAAAGTTATAACGAATTTCCAAACTGTCCATTCTGCACGTTCATCTTAATTCTTGTCCGTCCTGCACGTGCGTGACTTGTATTCACAGCGCTTCTCCCGGGAGTCATACTGGAGGTGGGTGGGGCACGGTCTGACGTAGAAGTAGTGTTCCGAGCATGTGGCGAAGTAGTGACAACTCTGGCAGTACTGGAAGTCGCCATTTTCCCAATCATCGCACGCGTCGTCCTCGTAGATGCAGTGTTCAGCTAATAAGAAAGAAAGAAATGGTTTATTTAACGACGCACTCAACTCATTTTATTTACGGTTATATGGCGTCGGACATATGGTTAAGGACCACACAGATATTGAGAGAGGAAACCCGCTGTCGCCATTTCATGGGCTACCCTTTACGATTATCAGCAAGGGGTATTTTATATGCACCATCCCACAGACAGGATAGCACATACCATGGCCTTTGATGTACCAGTCGTGGTGCACTGGCTAGGACGAGAAATAGCCCAATGGGTGTTCAGCTAATAGGAAGGAAGGAAGGAAGGAAGGAAGTAAATGGTTTATTTAACGACACACTCAACACATTTTATTTACGGTTATATGGCGTCGGTGATATGGTTATTAAGGACCACACAGATATTGATAGAAGAAACCCGCTGTTGCTACTCTTTTCGATTAGCAGCGAGGGATATTTTATATGCACCATCCCACAGATAGGATAGCACATACCACGGTGTGTGATGTACCAGTCGTGGGACACTGGTTGGAACGAGAAATAGCCCAATGGACCTACCGACGGCGCTTTTTCCACTCGGCTACGTCCCGTCCCCGGGTGTAAATAAATAAAATGTTTACTTACTAGAATTCACTAATGGAGTTGCCGCTGTCCCTTTCTCTGAAACAGTGAATGGATGAATGAATCAATTGGTGAATGAATGAATGAATGAATGAATGAAAGAAGAGACGACTGAATGAATGTTTAGCTAGAAAAATATTTCGGTATTCGATTATGAATGAATGAAGAAATTAATGAATGAATGAAGAAATTAATGAATGAACGAATAAATGAATGAACCAACCAACCGACCAATCAATCAATCAGTCAATGAGCGTTTGAGTGAATGAACGAATGAATTAAACCAAGCAACCCCTGCGCGTGCTGTATCCTCACCGTGGTGCAGGGGTGTAACATTCTCTTTGAGAATAGCCAATACAGCACAAATTGAAATTTTGAGTAAAAGTCAGTATCTGTCTGTGATATTTGTTTTTTTGCACAGTTCTTTACACTGTTTTTATTTAAATCTTGAATTTTTATATTGATATTGATCATCACCTTAGTTTGACACCCAATAGCCGATGTATTTTTAGTGCTGGGGTGTCATTAAACATTCATTCATTCATTAAACCAAGCATAAGCGTACGAACCGAAGTGGTGGGACGGGAGGAGGCTAGATCAAATCCTCAAATTCGGGCAAAAATTATAGAGATATTCGGACAATATGTGCTAACCTGAGACAATTTTTACTATGTATTTTCATCATTCTACCCGCAAAATTAGTTGTAATCCATTTAAAAAGGCACAGTGATTCGTTTGCAACCCCCAAAAGCCATGGTATGTGTTATCTTGTCTGTGGGATGGTGTATATAAAAGATCCTTTTGTACTAAAAGAAAAATGTAGCGAATGTTTGACATCCAATAGCTTATGATTAATAAAATTAATGTGCTCTGGTGGTATCGTTAAACAAAAAACTAAAACTTTTTATTTTTTATTTTTGCAACCGTATGTAGCTGTTTGGCTGTAATGCTAATATAAACTGTTGTTATCCAGATTAATTCGGGCTAAAACCAGCTCGTCACCGCCACTCCCCCCCCCCCCCCACACACACCCACCCACTCATACACGACAATGTGAACCCGTACTCCTATGAACCCGTACACCTATGAACCCAAGTATGAAAAATGCATTAATAAGCTATTCGCTATGAAAACAAATGTACATCAGTGAGAGTAGATGATTAGTCTGGCAGGAAGGAAGGAAGGAAGGAAGGAAGGAAGGAAGGAAGTGTTTTATTTAACGACGCACTCAACACATTTTATTTACTGTAGTCCGGCAGATAACGAAAGTAATCATTTTAATTTGACGACCCAGCTCTCTACTGTTTTACTATAACTATGTATGATTAAAAATACCTACGATAAGGGTGGCGACAGCAACATCAACATCAACATCAACATCAACAACAACGGTAACCAACATGTTTTGCGGTCTTTAAGAAAGGCTTTAAAAATTAATCCAGTCTTATATGGGTTTTGCGTTTCCTGCTTTACCGATGAGAGTTGCTTCCCATACATCGACTGGCTACGAAAGCCAGAAAGCAAGAGATGTTTTATTTAACGACGCACTCAACACATTGTATTTACGGTTATATGGCGTCAGACATAATGGTTAAGGACCACACATATATTGAGAGAGGAAATCCGCTGTCACCACTTCATGGGCTACTCTTTTCGATTAGCAGCAAGGGATATTTTATATGCGCCATCCCACAGACAGGGTAGTACATACCACCCCATTTGATATTCCAGTCGTGGTGCACTGACTTGAACGAGAAATAGCCCAATGGGCCCACCGACAGGGATCGATCCCAGACCGACCGCGCATCAAGCGAACGCTTTACCACTGGGTAACGTCCCGCCCCAGTAGAAGATTAATTCTGGCAGATAAAGAAAATAAACATTTTAATTTGACGACCCAGCTCTCTTCTGGTTTACTATAACTATACACGATTAAAAGTAACTGCGACAAGGGTGGCGACAACAACATCAACATCAACATCAACGGTAACCAACATGTTTTGCGGTCTTTATGATAGGCTTTCAAGTTAATCCAGTCTTATATGGCTTTTGCGTTCCCAGCTTTACCCAGGAGAGTTGCTTCCCTTACATCGATAACTGACTGGATACGAATGTTGGGGAAATCCGTTGGAATTTTATCATCAATCATCAATTATAATTGGTTTGCATCAACAGATCGAGTTTTGATTACACAATCGCTTAGGATAATGTAAACATAAAAAGTGTTTGACTTACAAAGCATCTTGCACCTATTGTTGAGTTCACCAGGATAGACCTTACAAACACAGAAAAGCGCGACGAGTGTGATATGATTGTAAACTTCACGAGATGAGATATAAATCATATTTGACAAAAACATAAAATTTTCTATTTATTATATAACTTTTGACAATTTAACTTTATTTTTAAAATGCCAGCAGCAAAATTGTGAAATTTTCACTCTAAAATGTGTTATCGTCGCTGAGTGACTGATAACACTTTTATTTCACTGATATTTAAGATATTTCACTAAATGTTATATAATAAATAGGTATAGTTGATGGCAGAGTGGGTATCAGCTGTGGGCAACAATTAAAGATCCATAGTGTTCTTGATGCTGTAATTTAGTTTTACAATAATTGGTCTGATTGCTAGGCCCTAACTAAAGTACATTTGAATATAGTTGTAAATCTTCCACTATAGCGTGCAAACATGAAAACAAACCCAAGCCTATTTACATCAGTTCTATCTCTAAACTGGAAGGTTAAATGGACATTCCTGAGTTTGCTGTAATTTTTAAGATGTTATCGACTAACAGAGACTTTTTAACGATTGTAATTACATATCGAATATATTTTTCTGCATACAATATTAGTGGCTGTATATTAAACATGTTTCTGATCGTTCTAATATTTGTACTAGGTTAAATTTCATTTTATTTCCTAAAATATTGTTTTTTCTTACGTACGAAATTATTTGACGACAAAATCCAGTTTGGGCTTCTTACAAATATTAAGACGACCAGAAACACATTGAATATACAGACACTGATATTCTAAACCAGAAAATATATTTAATATGTAAGTTTAATCGTAGAAATAGTTTATTGGTCTGAAACATCTTACAATGCAGCAAACTCAGGAATGTCCCTTTAACATTTCCCCACACAATCGATTATTGATTTCTATAATCGATGATCACATCGGTAGAGAACAAACAGCCAATGTTCGATTATAATCGATCATTGGAACATCTCTAATGGATCCAGTGCATCTTAAAACTAAACACTTACAAGAAACGACACCTAAACACATTTTACACAACCTCCATTTCATAAGGAATGGAATTTCTAAACTTTCTTTACAACACAGTACATTTTAAAGGAAGGAAGGAAGGAAATGTTTTATTTAACGACGCAGTCAACACATTTTTTTTATTTACGGTTATGTGGCGTCGGGCATATGGTTAAGGACCACACACAGGTATTGAGAGAGGAAACCCGCTGTCGCCACTTCACGGGCTACTATTTTCGATTAGCAGCAAGGGATCTTTTATATGCACCATCCCACAGACAGGATAGTACACACCACGGCCTTTGTTACACCAGTTGTGGAGCACTGGCTGGAAGGAGAAATAGCCCAATGGGCCCACTGACGGGGATCGATCCCAAACCGATCGCGCATCAAGCGAACGCTCTACCACTGGGCTACGTCCTGCCCCACATCTCTAATGGATGCAGTGCATCTTAAAATTAAAGACTTACAAGAAACGACACCTAACCACATTTGACAAAACCTCCATTTGGAAAGGAATGGAATATTCCAATTTCTTTACAACACAGGACATTTTAAAGCGACAGACCCTAGTTTTTAAACAAGTACGTCGTATTTTTCACTATTAGAACCTTTTTTAAATAAATGAAGTCAGACATTACTTAGATTTTTGTTTTTCAGATTATCTATTTCTATACATCCGAAGTGTTTCTGGTCATCCTGGTATTAGCAATACCACAAAATACATGTTTCGTATGTTTAAAAACGCACGTAACTCAGAGAAGTAACGGTTATTGAGACGAAGTCCAGTCTAGTTTTAAGAGTATTTTTCTGTTTCAAGGAAGAAAATGTTTTATTTAATGACGCACTCAACACATTTTATTTACGGTTATATGGCGTCAGACAGGTATTGAGAGAGGAAACCCGCTGTCGCCACTTCACAGGCTACTCCTTTCGATTAGCAGCAAGGGCATCACAGACTCATGTTTCTTACTAGTGTAACTTTATCCAGATGTACTAAACTTAGTAATAATTTTCACAAGCTGAAACTAGGTTCTGCGACTTTAAACTAGGGTTCATTAAACAAGGAACATTTGGGGATATATATATATATATATATGTATGTATGTATGTATACATATGTTTATTCAATTTATTTTTGTGCTTATATCCAATTAAGGTTCAAGCACGTGAGCGCTTTACCACTAGGCTACAGACTGGAATAAAGTGAACTGAAAACACATTTACCAACGCAGAGTGCTGGTTTCTCCTCT
The DNA here is from genome assembly GCF_016097555.1 of Gigantopelta aegis. NCBI lineage: Eukaryota > Metazoa > Mollusca > Gastropoda > Neomphalida > Peltospiridae > Gigantopelta > Gigantopelta aegis. The sequence continues at coordinate 25,317,319 of NC_054709.1, forward strand.
GTGGTAAACGTGCCCGTCTCCTCGTCACAAACACTTTGAATGACTGGCTCGTTGTTACTGAACACGAAACCACTCTTACAAATAGAAGAGCAAATTCTGGAGAGAGGGAAAGAGAAGACATTTTATTATAGATATACATTTATAAATGATAAATAAAAACAGAACAGAACAATACAACGAAACCAAACAAAAAATTATAAATAAAATTTGTAAAATAGAAATACCCCTTAACAACAACAAGAACAACAACAACAACAAAAAGAACACTACAAAAAAAAAAAAAAAAAAATACAACAACCCAAAAACCACCTGGGTGGGTCCTTTTAAGTGATTGGGTTTTTACTCGTTTCAGCCAGTACACCACAACTGGACAAAGAAAGAAATGTTTTATTTAACGACGCACTCAACACATTTTATTTACGGTTATATGGCGTCAGACATATGGTTAAGGACCACACAGATTTTGAGAGGAAACCCGCTGTCGCCACTATATGGGCTACTCTTCCGATTAGCAGCAAGGGATCTTTTATTTGCGCTTTCCACAGGCAGGATAGCACAAACCATGGCCTTTGTTGGACCAGTTATGGATCATTGGTCGGTGCAAGTGGTTTACACCTACCCATTGAGCCTTGCGGAGCACTCGATTGATTTCAACTTATTTTCATGCTTATATCCAATTAAGGTTCAAGCACGCTGTCCTGGGCACACACCTCAGCTATCTGGGCTGCCTGTCCAGGACAGTGGGTTAGTTGTTAGTTTGTTAGTGGTTAGTGAGAGAGAAGAGGGTGTAGTGGCCTTACACCTACCCATTGAGCCCTTAAGAACTCGCTCTGGGTTGGAGCCGGTACCGGGCTGCGAACCCTGTACCTACCAGCCTGTAGTCCGATGGCTTAACCACTACGCCACCGAGGCCGGTGCGGAGCACTCAGTCAGGGTTTGGAGTCGGTATCTGGATTAAAAATCCCATGCCTCGACTGGGATCCGAACCCAGTACCTACCAGCCTATGGAACCGATGGCCTACCACGACGCCACCGAGGCCGGTCACAAATGGACAAAGGCCGTGGTATGTGCTGTCCTGTCTCTGGGATGGTGCATATAAAAGATCCCTTGCTGCATTATGTAGCAGGTTTCCTCAGAAGATTGCGTGTCAAAATTACCAAAGGTTTGACGTCCTATAGCCGATCATTAATTAATCAATGTGCTCCAGTGGTGTCGTTAAACAAAAACAAACTTTTTTTGGTCTCTTGCTGTGGCGTGTCGTGTACGAATTTTTTTCAGGACATTGCACATACAGACGATTAGCAAGGGATCTTTTATATGCACCATCCCACAGACAGGACAGCACATACCACGGTCCTTGTGCACTGGCTTGAACGAGAAATTAGACCGACGGTGTGTAGTGCCCACAAATGTCGCAACGACCACAAATGTCGCAACGACCACAAATGTCACAACGACCACAAATGTAACATTGCGACATTTGTGGTCGTTGTGACATTTGTAGTCGTTGCGACATGTGTGGGCACTACAACTGCGCATCAAGCGAGCGCTTTACCACTGACCTAAGTCCCGCCTACCTGTACATAAACTGTCCCATATAAAAGAATAGCTATAAAAATATCTGGAGAAAATAACTGCCATGCATTTCCAACAATAATTGATCATAATATTAAATCAGCAATAAAACGAAACTGACAGGAAATTATGGTAAACTGTTTTATATTCATTATGTACAAAGTAAAAATACTGTTGTTACGACGGCATGTCACGAACTATAGTTTTGGGAACTTTTTGTTTTCTTTTCATCACAGTTTAAAAATAGCTGTATGAATAATAAATGTGCGACTCACATTGTCTTGATCGTGCTTTTCGCGAAAACTTAATTTCCTTTGGTCTGCACGTACCTTGCATAAAATGACGGGGGCGGGGGTGGGGGTGGGGGTGGCTTGTGGGGTATTAACACATAAAAGAATCAGGGTATCGTATGTATTGTCGTCACCAATTAGGAAAAAAAAAGAGAATTCAAAACTAATAGTTTACTAAGTCTTGTTCTGTGTTTTTCGATGGTGGAAGAGGATGGGGTGGGGAGGGGAGGGGAGGGGATGGGCGGAGCAGGGCGGGTAGGACTTAGCTTTCCAGTTAGCAAACGGCACTGAATGACTGTCGTTTTGATTTTCTTGGTCATTTCAACTTATTTTCGTGCTTATAATCCAATTGATGTTTAAGCACATTGTCCTGGACACGACACACACGTCAGCTATCTTGGCTATATGTCTAAGACCGTGAGTTAGTTGTGGGTTAGTTGTTAGTGATTAGTGAGAGAGAAGAGGGTATAGTGGTCTTATACCTATCCATTGAGTCGTTAAAACTCACTCTGGGTGGGGAACCGATACCGTGATACGAACCCAGCATCTACCAGCCTTAAGTCTGATGGTTTTACCACTACAGCATCGAGGCCGGTATTTTCGTGTTTGCCCTTTAGATCTAGGACATCTACGTATTTCCTCATCCTTTTAAAAGAGGTCTGTCCATGTGGACACCCTGTCCTGGACAGAGGAGCCATCCAAGGCCGGCACCTATGCCCATGATAGGCGTACTCTAAAACAGTTCGTTCTGAATGTGCACGTTAAACCCTATGACTTGAACTGACCATATGAAACGCACCTGTCATGGACAAAACTCTCTGGCGACGTCAGAGGTTGTGCCCACAACAGGCGTGCTTGAACAGTTCTCTGATGGAAGCATGCCAAAATATTACCCACACCAGCATGAGGAGCCACTGTTGTAGTCTTTCGAGCCTTGTAACTAGACCGCATTTCCTCATTAGCAAATGTAGAACACGCACCACAAAGAGACCCAATCATCAAAGATGTGAACTATAGAAATAAGCTCGATATATGAAGGCGTCTCGACGGGCGAGAGCAATTCTCCCAGGAACCTCGAGACAATTAGTTTTATTGCAAACCCACTGGTAGTCCGAGAGCCAAGTCTGAAAGGAGGCCTGGAAAATGGTTGAGCACAACACCCACCACACAGTTGGTTTGTTGCTTCAATAGCTCGGGACGTTACCCAGTGGTAAAGTGCTCGCTTGTTGTGCGGTCAGTCTGGGATTGATTCCTGTCGGTGGGCCCAATGGGCTGTTTCTCGTCCCAGCCAGTGCACCACGACTGGTATATCAAAGGTCGTGCTATCCTGTCTGTGGGGTAGTGCATATAAAAGATCCCTTGCTACTAATGGAAAAATGTAGCGGATTTACTCTCTAAGATTATATTTCCATATTACCAAATGTTTGAAATCCAGTAGCCGACAATTAATAAATCAATGTACTCTAGTGGTGATGTTAAACAAAACGATTTTTTTTGGTTACTTCAGGCTGCTTCGCGAATGCCTCTAAAACATTCCTAGCCCTGATGCAGAGTTGAATGCACCAATGCACCAATATGGCTGCCAAATGCCATTTTAGTTTACACTTTTACATATATTATAAAAGAAGCCGAGGAAATGTCTAAGCACACCACCCACTACATAGTTGGTTTGTCACTCAGGCTGCTTGGGGGATGTCTCTAGAACATTCCTAGCCCTGATGTAGAGTTGAAATGTTGAAGCAACAATTGGTAACAGTCTATTTTTCTATAGGGGGTAGGGGTGCAAATCTCGACAATTTGATTTGATTTTTTCTCAGCTCCTACAAACCAATATCCCTCAAGAATTGTTGTTAATATCATATCATATGAAGTAAACTTTTATTTTGCTGTCCTATTGGGTCAATATGGATATGGTTTTGTTTTTCAAGATGGCCGCCATTTATCAATATGACTACCAAATTTTATTTTATTTTACACTTTAATGTATTGTTTTTTATAAGAACTGTCGGATTTAGAATATGGTGTGATATTTACTTACGTAATGTATAATTTGATTTTAAGAGGTGTTTTTCAAATGTTGGCAGTAACAGTAGGTGATAGGCTGGTAGTAGTTGCGTTAATTTAAATGTTGATGGTTTATTATAATAAAAAGGTTGATATATTTATCTCTTATGTTACTGAAGAAAGAACACACTAGAACAAAGTGATATTCGTCTTCTACTACATTCATATTGCACAGACGACAAATTCTATTATTCCCGTCAATATTGTGGTATCTGCCCGTTTCTATAAAAAGATTATGGGACGATAATCTATATTTACTCAAAATATGTTTATATTTCAAGGCAATAGGTTTCTGAAGATACGGTTGTAAGCAATAATTATTAACAACGAATTTGTATAACAGATATTTTGGAGAATTGTTGAATACAGCATACATAGATTGGATAAATTGATCAGTCATTCTCTGTTTGAATAGTGATATAAATGTATTGCGATTTTCTACATTTTCATTATACCATATATGACCACGGAGAGGAAGCCTGCTATAATTTTTGATTAGTAGCAAGGGAGCTTTCATACGCACCATCCAATAGACAGGATAGCACATACCACGGCCTTTGATATACCAGTCGTGGTGCACTGGCTAGAGCGAGAAATACATTGACTTATTAAACATCGGCTGTTGGATGTCAAAGTGTTTGATAGTTTTGACATAGTTTTAGAGACGAAACTTTCTAAATGTGTCCATTAGTAGCAATGGATTAATTATATGCACCACCCCACAGACAGGATAGTACATACCAGGCTTTGATATACCAGTCGTGTTGCCCTGGCGACAAAAAGAAGACCCCGCAATCCCCCAACCAAAAAAACAACCCAAAACAAAAACAAACACAAACAACCCGCTACATTTTTCCATTATGTGTGGGTGTGGGTAGTTTTTGGTAGTTATGCACGCTCTCTCCAAGACAGGTTTTCCATTATGTGTGGGTGTGGGTAGTTTTTGGTAGTTATGCACGCTCTCTCCAAGACAGGTTTTCCATTATGTGTGGGTGTAGGTAGTTTTTGGTAGTTATGCACGCTCTCTCCAAGACAGGTTTTCCATTATGTGTGGGTGTGGGTAGTTTTTGGTAGTTATGCACGCTCTCTCCAAGACAGGTTTTCCATTATGTGTGGGTGTAGTAGTTTTTGGTAGTTATGCACGCTCTCTCCAAGACAGGTTTTCCATTATGTGTGGGTGTAGTAGTTTTTGGTAGTTATGCACGCTCTCTCCAAGACAGGTTTTCCATTATGTGTGGGTGTGGGTAGTTTTTGGTAGTTATGCACGCTCTCTCCAAGACAGGTTTTCCATTATGTGTGGGTGTAGTAGTTTTTGGTAGTTATGCACGCTCTCTCCAAGACAGGTTTTCCATTATGTGTGGGTGTGGGTAGTTTTTGGTAGTTATGCACGCTCTCTCCAAGACAGGTTTTCCATTATGTGTGGGTGTAGGTAGTTTTTGGTAGTTATGCACGCTCTCTCCAAGACAGGTTTTCCATTATGTGTGGGTGTGGGTAGTTTTTGGTAGTTATGCACGCTCTCTCCAAGACAGGTTTTCCATTAGCAGCAAGGTATCTTTTATATGAACTTTCCAACAGACAGGACAGCACATACCACGGCCTTTGATACACCAGTCTTGGGGCACTGGTTGGGACGGGAAAACGGCAATCAGAGAATGTGTCCCCATAGGCGATTCGATCCTACGAATCAAGCACCTCAGGTGACCACTCTACTAACTTAGCTAGATTTCCGCCACGAGATCGTCAGCGACTGTAGTGCCCACAAATATCACAACGACCACAGATGTCTTAACGACCACAAAATGTCGCAATGTTACTGCCACACGTGTCCTAATCGACCACAAATGTCACAACGACAAATGACGCAACTCATCAACCACAAATGTCATTATTTACATTGACGTTGTATTAATTTTTTCTTGTTTTGTCCTTTTGGGGTTATACCGTTAGCTCGATTTGATCATCGTCTGTTGGACGTCAAATATGTGGTCATAAAAGACAGGGGTCGGGATGTAGCCCAGAGGTAAAGCGCTCGCTTGAAGTGCGGTCAGTCTAGGATGGATCCCCTTTGGGCTATTTATTGTTCCAGCCAATGCACCACGGCTGGTATACCAAAGGCCGTGTGTGACGGTACATGCTCTTAATTTGTTTCGCTTGTGGCGATTTTAATTGTGTTAGAGGGCCGTGTGCAGTTTCATTGCCCGTAGGCCAGATGGGCAACTTGTTACGTAATACTTCGCGCGATCGGGCATTCCAATATGCACTTAGTCCAGCTGTGGAGGCCATGTGGCGAGTAGTTACGTAATACCTCTGCGAGTGCGGTTTTTACAACCGTGATTTGGCGACGATGGCGTCAGTAAGTCTGACGATCAGAGAGAAATATACCGACGCTAGTAGAGTTGGAATATCAGATGATAGGGGGAGGTACCGCCTTGTACCCCCAGGCGAATTCTGATTTATAATAAATAGCTAGTTTTTAGAGATATCGAGAGGACGAATTAGGAAGGCTCCAGGGGATCACGGACGTCGTCCACTGAACGAAATATATTAGTTCAGACGGGACTTTGGTAATTATATATTTTCTGCTCTGTGTATAACCTTGATGTGATTGATGTGACTTTAAATATTTAATACTGTATTATACCAATATTCTTTAGACAGTGTCTTCGGTCATCTGACGAAGTAAATCGTAGACTTTTTGTTCTAACATTATACGAGTATTTGGTAATATAAAGCTTAGCCAGTCATCCTAGAAGACCTAGGTACACTGTAGGTTATTGTCTTTATTGTGATCGGTACCAGTATTAATTCTGTGTTACAAGGTTACTGAATGAGTAGTTAGGGGTAATTAAAAATTAACTCGTTAGGAATAGAGCTGTAATTCCTTTATTAATTAAGTTCCCCTGGAAGCGTTCCTAAATTATCACACGTTACTGAACGAGTAGTAAGGGTTAACTAAAAATTAACCAGTTAGGAATGGTGTTGTAATTCCTTTATTAATTAACTTCTCCTGGAAGCGTTCCTAAATTATCACACGTTACTGAACGAGTAGTAAGGGTTAATTAAAAATTAACCAGTTAGGAATGGTGTTGTAATTCCTTTATTAATTAACTTCTCCTGGAAGCGTTTCTCAATTATCACACGTGTGGGTGTGGTGTAACGGTGAAGTGATTCGCATATTGTGTAACTAGACACCTAGAGATTAACTAATTAAGTGATCAGTTCTGGGTTGTTATTATTGCTGTTATTAATTAACTACTACGGCTGTACATTTGTCAGCGTAGATTAATACAGATTCCAAAGTGTATTGTGTTTTTGTTGTGTTTCTAGAGAACTAACGTGCTATAATAATATATACTTTATATAAGATCGTATCTCTGATCATACCTAGAGACGAGCCATACTAGGGTTTAACCGCCTGTTACAGAGAGATCTAATAGATATACAGTTAGGAGAGATATTTTGATAATCGTGTTTTATTCAGTTACGGGTATTATAGAATCCCCGTAACACCGTGGTATGTGCATTCCTGTCTGTGGGATGGTAGATATAAAAGATCGCTTGCTACTAATGGAAAACAAGTTGTGGGTTTCCCATTCTAAGACTATATGTGAAAATTACCAAATGTTTGACATCCAGTAGCCGATGATTAATAAATCATTATGCTCTAGTGGTGTCGTTAAACAAAACATTAAAAAAAAAAATTAAGTGTTAGAGGAAACCTATTACATTTTTCCATCAGCAACAAGAGCTCTTTTAGGGCTTCACCACAGGGCTACGTCCTGCCTGGATCTGGGGCACTAAGACAATCAAAACTAGCTGCCTGTGAACGCTACCATATAGGCGTTAATACGCTTTGGAGTAGTTTTGGCCATTGTGCATGTTCGACCCCAGATTTTTCGGCCCCTGTCAATTTCGGCCCCATAACCATAGACGTTTCGGCCCCACCCCAAGTTCCAAGGCAGAAGCAATGTTGCTGGCGTTATCTAACGAGTGTTTGTCCAACTTGATAAAACACTTACAGATTGGTGCCATTTGTTTCGCAGTTGACAATTCCGTTTTCAGGGGGCAGTAAACTTCGACAAACTGTGAAAAACAACAACACACAATAAATGACAACTGACATATTACTATCAAAACTGAAAATGAAAAAAGTTCAGGTAGAAAAGAAAATGCAGATGGGGTAAGAAGAAAATAAAAAGCAGAAAGTGCTATCATATGGAATAACCATAGGCGTACGGGCTCCCATTTCTGTAGAGGGGGTAGGCTGCTTTTTTGCCTGAATTAAACGATAATGCCTCAATGAGATATCAATAGTTATTCATATTAGCATTACTACCAAACAGCTATATAGGGTTGCAAACGAATCGCTACGCAGTTTTATATGGATTACAACTAATTTTGAGGATAGAATGATGGAAATAAATGTTAAAAAGGTGTCAGGTTAGCATATTTTTTCTGAATATCTGTATAAAATTTTCCTGAATTTGATGTTTTGCTCCAGAACTGGAGGGGGGTGGGGGGGGGGGGGGGTGAAGGGGGCAGACCCCCAGCCCCTGTCTCGTACGCTTATGGGATTAGCGAGACAAGTAAGATAGCGATTACTTGTTCGAGTTTCTTTTGATAATATTAATATTATGGTGGGCGTCCTAAATTTTGAATTAGGAATTGGTTACCTTATTTGCCACCCTTAATTCTCCAAATGGTATATAATAAAAAATACCTCGACTTGACGAATTCGTGGCGAGTTGTTCTCCTGTAAAAACAACAAACATATAAGGAGTTTTAATTTGACCATTTAGAGGATTTTCTGCCTTTACTAGAACAGTGTAAAACTTTAATTTTGAGTTTAATGTAAAATACGTACCCGTCTTCATTGTTGATAAGGCTGGTAGGTACTGGGTTCGGATCCCAGCCGAGGCATGGGATTTTTAATCCAGATACCGACTCCAAACCCTGAGTGAGTGCTCCGCAAGGCTCAATGGGTAGGTGTAAACCACTTGCACCGACCAGTGATCCATAACTGGTTCAACAAAGGCTATGGTTTGTGTTATCCTGTCTGTGGGAAGCGCAAATAAAAGATCCCTTGCTGCCTGTCGTAAAAAGAGTAGCCTATGTGGCGACAGCGGGTTTCCTCTAAAACACAGTGTCAGAATGACCATATGTTTGGCGTCCAATAGCCGATGATAAGATAAAAAAGCAATGTGCTCCAGTGGCGTCGTTAAATAAAACAAACTTTACTTTTTTCATTGTTGATAAGATGCGAGACGTAGCCCAGTAGTAAATCGCTCGCTGGATGGTTTGGGATCGATCCCTATCGGTGGGCTCATTGAGTTATTTCTCGTTTCAGCCAGTGCACCAGGACTAGTATATAAAAGGCCGTGATATGTGCTATCCTGTTTGTGGGATGGTGTATATTAAAAATCCAAAGGTGCTACTAATGAAAAAATATAGCGGGTTTCCTCTCTAAGATTGTATCTGGTAGCCGATGATTATTTAATCAATATGCTCCAGTGGTGTCGTTAAACAAAAAACAAAAACAAAAACCATTGTTAAAAACACAATACAGTTATTTAGAAGAAAACAAATGTGTATATGGGAATTGTGCGAGACAGTGGGTGATTAGTTAGAAAAGTTTGGTTTGTTTGTTACTAGAGCACATCGATTTATTAATCATCGGCTATTGGATGTCAAACATTTGGTAATTTTGACATATAGTCTTAGAAAGGAAACCCGCCACATTTTTCATTAGTAACAAGGGATCTTTTATATGCACTATCCCACAGACAGGATACGACATACCACAATCTTATTAGTGACACAATCAATCAATCAATCAATCAATTATTTTACAAGTCCAAAAATACCTAAGTACAAAAAGCGGCATTCTCCAGCAATAGCAGACTTAGGAGACACTGTGCACCAAAACTGGTATATGATAGGTCATGGTATGTGCTATCCTATCTGTGGGTAATGTATATAAAATATTTCTTGCTACTAATGGAAACATTTAGCGGGTTTCCTCTCAAAGACTATATGTCAAAATTACCAAATGTTTGACATATAATAGCCGATAATTTAGTAAATCAATGTGCTCAAGTGGTGTCGTTAAACAAAACAAAACTGTTGTAAAATAAGTCAAACAATATCATACAGAAAATAAAAGTTATAAATAATAATAAATTAAAAACACAAATAAAACATATTAAAACATACATACATATTCAGTGAAACCCCACGTAACGACCACCCCGGTATTAAGATCACTCTGCTATTAAGACCACTGTTTTAAAGACCGGAATATTTCCTTATTATTTTTTTTATAGGTAAAACTATCCCGATATTAAGACCACCCCGCGAGATATATATATATATATATATATATATATATATATATATATATATATATATATATATATATATATATATATATAATAATTATAAACACACAAAAACACATCAAACAACAACAAATAAACTAGCACACAAAAAACCCAAAACCCGTTGAAAAATTATATAATTATGCCAAACCACAGTAATATAAAGAGCTGTGGGGAAAAGTTAAATTGAATACAAAAATCAAGGTAAGTAAAACAAACACAAAACAAAACGTGCAGTCAACAAACATGGTGAAAATAATAAATTACCCAAGCTAGAAGAACAGCCTATCAAGTTGATGCGGAGGGATATGTGGTTGTGCCACGCCAGAGGATTAATCCGCACGTGCCTAGCAACATGGTGACAGTCCAATCTGGTCGTGCGGATCGTGGTTGAGTCTACGTTTGCACGGAAGAACTAAAACGAAGAATTTACGTTTAGTAAAATAATTACAGGAACGTGCGATCTACTTGTTTGTGTTAATATCAATGGAAGTGAAGTCATATCAACTGACAAACCTGTTTACCTGAGTAACAATGCGTGCACTTACACATACACACATACACATACACAAACACGCATGCACACACATACACATACACGCATGCACACACATACACGCATGCATACATATACATACACATACACAGACACAGACAGACGCAGAAACACACAAACACATACACACATATAGTATCATAGAGATACATACACACAGACAGACACATACTCACACACACACACACACACACACACACATACATGCACAAATACACGCATGTACACACACGCACGCATGTACACACACACACACACGCACACACACACACACATGCGCAAACACATGCACACATAAACACATAAACATACATACTAAAACCACAATAGAACATAGATTCAGAAAATACATATTTTTATACGTAAGACAAGCGAAGTGGGTAAAATATTTAGCAAGGTGTCGGACATGGTAATCGTGTTTTGTTATTGAATTATACGTTTCAGAGAATAGGTTTCTCACACTGTCGCTCGCTCGCATTTGTACAAACGTACGCACCAGGTAAAGCACTCGCCTGATGCGCGGTGTGGCTAGGATCGATCCCAGTCGGTGGTCCCATAGGGCTATTTCGCTTTCCTGCCAGTTTTCCACAACTAGTGTAACAAAGGCCGTAGTATGTATTATCCTGTTTGTGGGATGGTGCATTTAAAATATCCCTTGCTGCTAATCAAAAAAGAGGAGCCCATGGAGTGGCGGCAGCGGGTTTCCTCTCAATATATGTGTGGTCCTTAACCATATGTCCGACGCCATATAACCGTGAAATAAAAATGTGTTTAGTGCGTCGTTTAATAAAACATTTCCTTCCTTCCTTGAAAAAATTAGCTACAATCTTTTGGAACTTTTAGCAGGTGAATTTCCATGTCACCTGATAGGTTTAAAAAATAGACTGCTTTTCGCAGGCCGATATTTCGAGCCCTGCGGATGTCCCGCCCCCAATGATTAGTAAACCCAAGGTATCGTTAAATACAAACAAATATGTAATTAATATACTCTGTCAAAAAAGAAACGCATAGGCGAAATATTCATGGAATTATCTCTTTAATACAAAGTGGCATAATTTCGTTATTTATGATCGTATCACAGTGAAATTTAAGATGAGTAGGTGACAATGTTCTGGCTATAGACTGACGGCAGTGGAGGCGTTTTCGTCACCAAACAGCGTCGTACGAGGGCACTAAAATCAGTACATTGTGTGGCCACTAGCAGCAGCAATCGCTGCCTTGACATAGACTGAATGAGTCTCTGAATCCGGGCACGTGGAATCCCAGCCCATTCTTCCTGCAGTGCATGTGACAGCTGGGGAAGCGTCTGAGGCTTCGGGTTACGCTGGCGTACACGTCTGTCCAGTTCGTCCCATAGATGTTCAATGGGGTTGAGATCTGGCGATCTTGATGGCCATGGCAGCACATTAATGTTCTCAAAATGTAGGAAATCCATTGTTACACGTAACGTATGCGGCCTGGTATTGTCCCGCTGAAACAGTTCTCTCTATCGATCCAAAATGGGAAGCATGTGACGGCGAAGAATTTCATACCGGTAGCGTACAGCTGCCAGGTTGCCTTGTACGAACACAAGTTCACTTCTGCCGGTCTATGAGATGGCTCCCCACATCATGACACTCCCTCCACCGAATCTGTCAACTTTGGCGACGCAGTGTTGGCAACACTTTCATTACGGCGTCTGTAAACACGTTGTCGTCCATAACGTCGCTACAGAAGGAAACGTGACTCGTCGCTGAACCATACTCGCCGCCAGTTTCCCAAATTCCACCCCTGTACATTTGTGCACCAGCGAACACGTAAATGTCGACGTTGACGTCGCAAGACGGGGCCAACATACGGTCTCCTAGCCCGTAAACCAGCTTACCGAAGTCGGTTCCGAATGGTTTGTGCAGACACCCTTCTCAAACCAGGTATGCGTCCAGCAATGTTCGTTGCTGTGGCAGTTCGGTGACGCGAGTGCAGAACCCGGATGTAGCGATCTTGTGCTGCAGTTATACGAGGTCTTCCACTTCTGGGCCGGTCTTCAGCTTATGGAAACTGCTGGTACCTGTCCCAGATACGTGAAATAGTGCTCTGATGGACGTTCCTGTGGCGTGCGACTGCTGACTGCGATTCACCTAACTGGAGGCGGCCTATTGCAATGTTTCGATTCGGCAGGCTTAGTCTTGGCATCTTGTAACTCGTCTACGACGAAATGGAAATGAGGCATCATTGCGAGCATTGAAGCTTTAAATACCCATCACTACCCCAATCTTTTCCCCGAGTTTTACGTGCATTCGCCAAAATCTGACCATTTCACGCCGATTTCCTGCAATTGTCGCACAGCGTGCCACAACGTGCGTTAAATTTGTTTTAGGGTGCATTTGGGCATGCTGTCCCATTCCAGGAACATTAACAAACATGGTCATTCAGCAACATTGTACAAAAAACACGATATTTTGTAAAATCAAACACTTTTCTTCTTTCCCTATCACCTAGGCGTTTATTTTTTGACAGAGTATATATAACATGTTTCATGTCATATGTCACTATTGTTAAAGATACTTTTCGTGCTGGGGTGTGGTTAAAGGGACATACCCTAGTTTCAACCTGTGAAAATTAACACTAAGTTTAGTTATTTTACAAACGTGTAACACATTTGGATGAAGTTACAATTGAGTGAAACACGAGTCTGTGACTTTAAAATGGTGAAATACCCTCTAAATATAGACTAAAACTCGACTCTATAACAGTTACTTCTCAGACGCACGTGCGTTTTTAAAAATATGAGAAATCCATTTTGTGATATTAAAAACACCAGGATGACCAAAAACACTTCGAATGTACGGAAATGGATAATCTAAGCAATAAAATCTAAGTAATATATGATTTTAGTTATCAAAAACGGCTCCAATAGTCAAAAATATGCCTTAGTGTTTTAAAACTAGGGTATGTCCCTTTAAACATCAAATCTATTTTAATCTATTATATCGTTAAAGACTTCGATTAACAGATTTACAGGCATTGTGTTAGTTGACGTTCAAATTTAATCTGCCAAGTCTTCATAAAGAAAAGAGCATTAATTCAATGACAAACTTCAACCCACATAAAGTTAATAATCTTAATACTCTTAGGTCTTTGATTCTCCCACGAATGTCTTGTCGACCAAGGACACAAGCAATAGTTATATTTAATATATATATATATATATAAGAACCGCTCGGATTTATTTTGAAGGAATTAAAATTACCATATATCTGAAATTCCTGATTAAACAATGTGCCGGAATGTGTGTGTGTGTGTGTGAGAGAGAGAGAGAGAGAGAGAGAGAGAGAGAGAGAGAGAGAGAGAGAGAGAGAGAGAGAGAGAGAGAGAGAGAGAGGGGGGCGTGAGAGAGAGAGAGAGAGAAGAGAGAGAGAGAGAGAGAGGTGGGGGGCGGGTTCCAGATAGCATAGAGCTTGACGGATGACAGTGACTAAGAGGCATGAAGAGGAGAGAGACTAGAGAGATAGAGAGGAGAGAGAGAGTAGAGCGATAGAGACGCTCTAGGGAAGAGAGAGACAGAGAGAGATAGCGTGACAGAGAGAAAGTGACACAGCAGACAGAGACAGAGAAATGCTGTGACAGACAGAGAGATAGAAGAGAGAGGAGAGAGAGGGGTGAGAGAGAGAGAGAGCTCGATAGAGAGAGATAGAGACAGAGAGAGAGAGAAAGAGTCGACAGATAAACGAGCATAGAGAAGAGAGCAGAGAGATGAGAGAGAGAGAGAGAGAGCACAGAGAGAGAGACCAGAGTGAGTGAAATTCCCCAGGACTTAGACACAGAGACAGAGTGAGAGATATAGTGAGAGAGAGAGAGAGAGAGCAGAGAGAGAGAGATAAAAGAGAGAAGAAGACGAGAGAGACAGAGACAGAGAGTCAAGATTAGATAGACAGATAACTCTTTAGAGAGAGAGATATATATCTATGTATATATATATTATATATAATAATTCCTTTATTTACATATTATATGTACTTCTTTTTAAAAAATATATTGTAATTTAAATATTCTGCACGCAATAACACTTGTCTAATGTAAAGCAGATGAGTATTAATGATTTCATTTCCTCATTTTCGTAATCTAGATCTGTTTTCATATATACAAATAATAACTTAATAATCTTTATAAACTTTAGAGTGTTTCACTTTTCTGTTAAGTGTATTGATAACGTAAACCAGGCTTACAGATATCTGACATCTTTGTAAGCTTTAGAGTGTTTCACTTTCTGTTAAGTGTATTGATAAACGTAAACCAGGCTTAGATAGAGAGCTTAGAGATAGAGAGACTTTCTGTAAGTGTATGATAACGTAAACCAGGCAGATATCTGAGATAGAGTGTTTTCACTTTCTGTTAACAGTATTGATAACGTAAACACTTACAGAATCTGACATCTTTATACAGAGTGTTTTCACTTTCTGTTAAGGTATTGATAACGTAAACCAGGCTTACAGATATAGACATCTTTATAGAGAGAGAGTGTTTCACTTTCTGTTAAGTGTATTGATAACGTAAACCAGCTTACAGATAGAGAAAGAGTAAGAGGGAGAACTGTTTAGAGATACCTATATTGCCAGACGTCTAACTCAATAACAAATAACATCTAATTTGCATACGGTTTGATGAACTAAAGGTCGATATGTCTTTAATACAGCAGAGCTGAATCTAATATGAGAAAAGTAAATTCAACAGACAAATTAAATTATTTCATAGAAAAACATCGACAAAAGAAAAAACCCAGTAAAATAATGAAGAAGGAAAACTAATGCAATATACGTTTAACGACACCTCAGCACATTTAGACTACTGTACACTACAGCTATTTTTTAAGTCTAAACTGCTATTTCGAAATTCGAAGGAGCAACAATTCTTTGTATATGGGGCGGGACGTAGCTCAGTGGTACAGCGCTCGTCTGATGCGCGATCGATCTAGGATCGGTTCCCGTCGGTGGGCCCATTGGGCTATTTCTCGTTTCAGCCAGTGCTCCACAACTGGTGTAACAAAGGCCGTGGTATGTACTATCCTGTCTGTGAGATAGTGCATATAAAAGATCCCTTGCTGCTAATCGAGGTGTAGCCCATGAATTGGCGACAGCGGGTTTCCTCTCTCATTATCTGTGTGTGGTCCTTAACCATATGCCCGACGCCATATAACCGTAAATAAAATGAGTTGAGTGCGTCGTTAAATAAAACATTTCCTTCCTTCTTCTTTGTATATGGACTTTCACATAGACAGGAATGCACACAACCAGGACAGAACATACCACTGGCTTTGGTACACGAGGCAGAGGAAGAGTAGGGAAGGGAACAAGACGGACGGAATGACCGAGAAGGGAAGGGAAGAAAAAAAGAGGGAAGGGTAAGGAATAGAATGGAACAGGAGTGGAAGAAAGGGATGGGTAAGTAATGAAGGGAAGTATAAGGATGGATAGGGAAGGGAACACCAGGGAAGGGTAGGGAAGGGAATGGAATGAGAGGGGAAGAAAGGAAAAGGTAGGTAATGAAGGGAAGAATAGGGAAAGGAAGTAAAGAGCAGGGAGGAGTAGGGAAGGGAATGGAATGGAAGGGGGAGAAAGGGATGGGTACGTAATGAAGGGAAGAATAGGGAAGGGAAGTAAAGACCAGGGAGGGGTAGGGAAGGGAATGGAAGAAAGGGATGGG
The DNA here is from genome assembly GCF_016097555.1 of Gigantopelta aegis. NCBI lineage: Eukaryota > Metazoa > Mollusca > Gastropoda > Neomphalida > Peltospiridae > Gigantopelta > Gigantopelta aegis. Next base: position 25,333,861 of record NC_054709.1, read on the forward strand.
TAAGTAATGAAGGGAAGAATAGGGAAGGGAAGGGAAGTAAAGACCAGGGAGGCGTAGGGAAGGGAATGGAATGGGAGGGGGAGAAGGGGAGGGTTAAGTAATGAAGGGAAGAATAGGGAAAGGAAGGGAAGTAAAGACCAGGGAGGCGTAGGGAAGGGAATGCAATGGGAGGGGGAGAAAGGGATGGGTAAGTAATGAAGGGAATGATAGGGAAGGGAAGTAAAGACCAGGGAGGGGTAGGGAAGGGAATGGAATGGGAATGGAAGAAAGGGATGGGTAAGTAATGAAGGGAAGAATAGGGAAGGGAAGGGAAGTAAAGACCAGGGAGGGGTAGGGAAGGGAATGGAATGGGAATGGAAGAAAGGGATGGGTAAGTAATGAAGGGAAGAATAGGGAAGGGAAGGGAAGTAAAGACCAGGGAGGGGTAGGTAAGGGAATGGAATGGGAATGGAAGAAAGGAATGGGTAAGTAATGAAGGGAAGAATAGGGAAGGGAAGTAAAGACCAGGGAGGGGTAGGGAAGGGAATGGAATGGGAATGGAAGAAAGGGATGGGTAAGTAATGAAGGGAAGAATAGGGAAGGGAAGGGAAGTAAAGACCAGGGAGGGGTAGGGAAGGGAATGGAATGGGAGGGGGAGAAGGGGATGGGTAAGTAATGAAGGGAAGAATAGGGAAAGGAAGGGAAGTAAAGACCAGGGAGGGGTAGGGAAGGGAATGTAATGGGAGGGAAAAAAAGGGAAGGGTAGGTAATGAAGAGAAGAATAAGGAAGGGAAACAACTACCAGGGAGGGGCAGGGAAGGGATGTGCTAGGATAGGATAGGAAAATGTAGAAGGAAAAGAAATAAAACGAAATTGTTTTCAGAAACCCACAGTCATAACGTATGCCACCTCTTTCTGGAGAGGGGCGTAGCCCAGTGGTAAAGTTTAAGTGCTCGCCTTATCATGATGTGCAGTCGGTCTGGGATTGAATCCCGTCGGTGGGCCCATTGGACTATTTCTCGTTGCAGCCTGTGCATCACGACTGGTATATCAAAGGCCGTGGTATGTACAATCCTCTATGTGGGATGGTGTATATAAAAGATCCCTTGCTACTAACATACAAACATGTAGCAGGTTTCCTCTCTAAGACTTATATATCAAAAATACCAAAAGCGCGTTGTCCTACAGTCCTAATCAAACTTATACCCCAACATGTTTGTACTTATTATATTTGATTAAAGGGACAGACCCTAGTTTTTAAGCACTACAGCATAATTTTCACTGTTAGAGCCGTTTATGATCACTGAAACCAAACATTACTTATATTTTATTGTTTAGATTATCCATTTCCGTACAATCGAAGTGTTTCTGGTCATCCTGGTGTTTCTAATATCACAAAATGCTTTTTTTTCGTATTTTTAAAAACGCATGTGCGTCTGAGAAGTAACGGTTATTCCAGTTTAGTCTATTTTTAAGCACATTTTAATGTCACAGACTCTTCTTTAACTCTATTGTCACTTTATTCAAATTAGATGCAGGTTTGTAGATTAACTAAACTTAGTGTCCATTTTTACGGGTTGAAACTAGGATCTGCGCCTTTAATGAAAATCCTGAAATGTAAACTTGAGAACGGAATTAGAATTATGGTGACCTATTTGGATATACAAATATCAGGCATAATAAACATATAAAAAATGTTGCCTTTTATTGATGAAAAAATCACACTTGGAATTATGGAACAGACTATAGATATGAAACTGATCGTGAATAACTGCACTTTAACACCTGCCATGAGTGTAGCAACCCAAGATGTCCCAATTAGCCAACATGTTGTGCAGTATAGTATTTTTCAAATTATCCGTGTAAACTGCTTGCGTGTGGATATTACATTGTCAATATGATAATTTTTTCCTATAAAAAAAAACCAGGAAGAAGTTTACCATGATTGTTATTTGTCAATAGAAAGAGAAAACAAAACTGTTTAGATATATCGATATTGCCAGACGTCTTAAGCCTAGCACACACGGCGCGTTTCATGTTTCGATCAACATTAACCGTAGACGTCCGAACGATTAAAGGGACATTCCTGAGTTTGCTGCAATTTTTAAGATGTTGTCGACTAACAGAGACTTTTTAGCGATTGTAATTACATATCAAATATTTTTTTCGGCATAAAATATTAGTGGCTGTATATTAAACGTGTTTCTGATCGTTCTAATATTTGTACTAGGTTAAATTTAATTTTATTTCCTCAAATATATTTTTTTCATACGAAATTATTTGAAGACAAAATCCAGTTTGGGCTTCTTACAAATATTAATACGACCAGAAACACATTGAATATACAGACACTGATATTCTAAACAAGAAAATTTAATCGTATAAATATTTTATTAGTTGGCAACATCTTACAATGCAGCGAACTCAAGAATCCTTTTAACGCACACGGCGAATGAGAGCATACGAAACACAACACAAGTAGCGCCCCAAAACTGTGACGTCACATGATCACAAAATTAAATTTTTATATCATGTGCCTCGCATTCGTTCGCTGATTGGTTTGTCGTCTACTGATGTTTCGCCACTAGTGAATTTTTGTTTAGCATGGAACGCGCACAGCGAGACACATTGGAGCTAAACATTAAAATCAAACAAGTTTGATTGTCGAAATACGTTTTCGCTAAACAGTTTTCGGCAACGAACAGGGCAAACAAAACCAACACAAAAATTTAATTAAAAAAAAAAAAAGAAAAAAAAAAGAAGCAAAAACAAGTTGGAGTATAATTTTGATTAGTACTTTAGTATGTTACCTCAGGTCTCACTACACAGTTGACCTCCGGGTGAGAGTTCATTCATCCACTATAGTTTTTAATTATGACATATGTTGTGGTTCACATATTCACTTCTAGTAATTGGGGAAGAATTAAAATATTTGTATGTTTAATGGTAAACCTTCTGGCTGGATTTTGCCCATGCTATTTTGTAATATTATGCATTGACTTTTTGGGTCATGGGTGTATAGCGGAAGAGACAGCCGGAGTAAATCGGTTAATGAACCACCTGTTCGGACCGGTACTACATCCAGATGCAGTTTAATAGCTAAATACTGAAACGGAAATGTTCTCAATTTTGGGAGTGATAATAAATGCTTATATAAAGTATGTTCGCAATGGTGCATATTGTCAGTGCCAACGAGAACCCGTTCTATTGCAAATCGTCATCTGAAGTTGGTAAATTTAACTTGCATTTCAATGACAGATGACATCTGTGTAGTGAGACCGCAGTATTACCTTCTCTAAAACACTGGTATCACTGTACGGGAACCAGTCGATCCCATCCATACTGAAAAGGACACGGAAAAGCGTAACGTAACTGTTGACATCATCGCCCTTGGTTACGACACCCACAATCCTCTGTGATTTATGAAAATCAACCTGAAAGAAACAAAAGGAAGGGAGGAAATGTTATGTTTAACGAAGCACTTAACGCATTGTATTTACGGTTATATGGCGTCCGACATATGGTTAAGGACCACACAGATATTGAAAGAGGAAACCCGCTGTCACTAATCTTTTCGATTAGCAGCAAGGGATATTTTATATGCACCATCCCACAGACAGGATAGCATATACTACGGCATTTGATGTACCAGTCGTGGTACACTGGCTAAACATATGGTTAAGGACCACACATAGATACTGAGAGAGGAAACCCGCTGTTGCCACTTCATGGGCTACTCTTTTCGATTAGCAGCAAGGTATATTTTACATGCACCATCCCACAGACAGGTCAGCACATGCCACGACCTTTGTTACACCAGTTGTGGAGCACTGGCTGGAACGAGAAATAGCCCAATCGGTCCACTGACGGGGGTCGATCCTAGACCGACCGTCGCGCATCAAGCGAACGCTTTACCACCGCAAAGGATTCGCTTTGTTGAAATCGGTTGGAAGGAAAAAATGGTATTAAATGGGAGAGGCGTATTTATTTATTTTCGTTTTGGGTGTTATTATTGTTGTTAGTATTAGACCACACAATACCAAAGCAGCTGTCACGAACTAACTATTTAACCTAGAAACAACAGATACCTGAATAAACTGCGAAACGTCGTCTTTGGCGGGTCTCCATACTTCAGGTGACGTCACTCCGGGCTTAACAACGGCATTGGACGGACCAAAACGAGGCGCGTTATCCCACACTGTCGATGACGTCAGCGACGCGTTGGTTATTTCACCGGGGGGCAGAAGCCAGGTGTCGCATGATGCTAAACACAAAAAACACAAAACAACAACAACAACAACAACAACAATAATAATAATAATAATAATAATAATAATAATAATAAACAAATAATAATAATCACAATAACAACAACAACAACAACAACAACAATAATAATAATAATAATAATAATAAAATAACGCCTTTAGAAGATAAATGATTTATTATTGCGTCTAAGACAACATGGTAATCACATTCATTAATGAAGTTTCATATTCTTTGTGAAGTATCAATAATGTCTCTTTGACTGAAAGAAAGAAAGAAAGAAAGAAATGTTTTATTTAACGACGCACTCAACACATTATTTTACGGTTATATGGCGTCAGACATATGGTTAAGGACCACACAAATTTTGAGAGGAAACCCGCTGTCGCCACTACATGGGCTACTCTTCCGATTAGCAGCAAGGGATCTTTTATTTGCGCTTCCTACAGGCAGGATAGCACAAACCATGGCCTTTGTTGAACCAGTTATGGATCACTGGTCGGTGCAAGTGGTTTACACCTACCCATTGAGCCTTGCGGAGCACTCACTCAGGGTTTGGAGTCGGTATCTGGATTAAAAATCCCATGCCTCGACTGGGATCCGAACCCAGTACCTACCAGCCTGTAGCTTTGACTGAAGTCTGCAAACATATTACACGAGCGTCATATAAAATTAAAGACTTCAGGACGTGGAATAACGATACTTTTTAACCTAAAGCATTACTATAACTACACCTCGCAGGGCTTCTAGATTATGGTATCCGCACCCCCATGGCTAGTGGAGGGCGGGACGTAGCCCAGTGGTAAAGCATTCGCTTTGATGCGCGGTCGGTCTGGGATCGATCCCCGTCGGTGGACCCATTTGGCTATTTCTTGTTCCAGCCAGTGCACTACGACTGGTATATCAAGGGCCGTGGTATGTGCTATCCTGCCTGTGGAATGGTGCATATAAAATACTCCTTGCTGCTAATCGAAAAGAGTAGCCCATGAAATGGCGACAGCGGGATTCCTCTCTCAATATCTCTGTGGTACTTAACCATATGTCCGACGCCATATAACCGTAAATAAAATGTGTTGAGTGCGTCGTTAAATAAACCATTTCCTTCCTTTCTTCCCATGGCTAGTGATATTCAATGTTGGGCTAGTAAATAACTACTATTGCCACGCCATACGGCTAGTGAAATTTGTTTTGTCAAATGTTGCAGTTAAGTCTTTTGTAATTATAAACATCCTGAACCACCCCCTCTCAACCCCCAATGTTAGTGTTTTAATTTATATCTCCCTTTTTAGGTGACATACCTGATTATTACTATTATTTAGTAAAATTGTATTAACTTGAAGTAAAGTAGGGCTAATGGATGTTTAATTGTGGCTAGTTGATTTTTGAAACATTTTAGAGGACCTGCGTCGTAAAATAAACATTGCGATTTTCAACTATGCTATTTATGCGTGTATCTCATTATTATTCAAACACGTTGTTCTGAGCAGGTATGTGGCACAGTGGTTTAATGACTGCCTTTAATAAATATAGTTTTCAAGTAAAACCCCCACCCCAAAAAAACAACAAAAAGAAAACAAACAAACAACAACAACAACAAAACAAACACACCCCAAAAACAACAAAAAACCCACCCCAAAAACAAACAAATTTGAATATAAAATTAATTTATTTGTGATCTTTTTAAATGTGAATAGTAAAACATGTACATATGATATATATCAAATATATATATATATATATATATATATATATATATAAAACAACTTAATAAACAATATTTCATTTCAAATTAAAACCATAAAAAACTAAGTGTTTTTGAATGTAGGATGGCATTCATCCGCGTTCTTACCCACGCATGACGGAAGCAGTTCTCCTGCATCCCATGATGTCATGTTCTCTTTGCATATCCGGGTCACAGCACGCTCCCCATTCTCAAACTGAAACCCCCTCTGACAGGTGACTCGACACACCCTGAATAATAATTATAATAATAACATCTAGTTTTTTTACACACCCGTTGGTGAGAACACCATGCATTATTTTTTATAACACATACCCTATTTACACATGTACGTGTGTTAACAATTTCAAGACATACGATTGGCTGCTCCTAGGTGATGACCAGGTCACCACTGCCATACATCCAACAAAACAACAACGCGATCGAAATCGATTACACTGTGATGTATAGTTAACCTGACAATCATTGTTCTCTGACGCGTAAGTCAGCTACAAGTGCAAAGGGTTGTAAATATGTTTTAGTCGAAAAAGATGTTAAAACTTTGCTTAAAACCTGGTTTTTCAGGATATGTAAAAAATAGAATAATACATTGCTGTCAGTTAGATACCATTTATCTCACAACTCGTTGTTTAAAAACGTATCAACACATACACATAACACATACAATATATGAACCAAGAATTAGAATGAGAGTAAGCATGACTGAAAACGATATAGAACATCGCACTCATTTTCAGGAATTGATAGGCGATTGTGACAGCTAATTTGATAATGAATTTAACTGTTTTACTAACAACGAAAATCACAAAATGTTGGGACATGAATCGTAGTTCATTTAAAAAACAACATAATGGTCAGAAAAAAAGAGGTATTGAGAATAATGAACATAAATACTGAACATCTGGCCACAAATGCGCATAAATAAACACAACTTAGATAGATTATTTGCCTAATTTTAATCAACATTAACTGATCAAAAATATCATAAATAGTAGTTAGAAATTAAAATATGAATATTATTTTATGTATTTATAAAAAAGGGTTATTTGAAAATATGTGAGTAAAAGTTGTAAATATGTACCCTCTCAACGTAGTGTTTGTCAAACATGAATTCAGTAGTCAGAAATTTAAAGTCACAGATTCTAGTTTTTAAACACTACAGCATATTTTTCACTATTAGAGGCGTTTATGTCACTGAAATCAATCATTACTTATATTTTATTGTTTGGATTATCCATTTTAGTACAACCGAAGTGTTTCTGGTCATTCTGGTCTTTTCAATACCACTAAAGCCATTTCTCATATTTTTAAAAAACGCACGTGCGTCTGAGAAGTAACGGTTATGGAGTCGAGTTCTAGTCTATTTAATTGTTTTTATATATACTCAGCGTCACTACTGAAGGGTCACTCATATTGTTAGTACTACACATGTTAACGATGCCCGTCCAACACACTAATTATGAAAGAAGGAATGTATAACCTTAGTGGATTTAAAAATGCGTCGTGGTTTTGCTGGCCCTGGTCTTTGTGCATAGGAAACGGCTCCACTCATTTGAAGTCTTGCCTCATCCACCCAATCACACTCTGACTGACATTAAAGTGCCTCGTGACTTCTCGTTGACTGTGTTTCAACCTGTATCCAACCTACTCCATTGCCCTTCTCCATATTAGTCAAAACACAACGCATTTTCAACTGAAGTGTGCGTAAATATGTGGATGGCAATCATGCACACTTTTATACCCATAGTGAGAACGCATTGCACGGGCACAACACACAGAAATTTCGGACATGGGTGCATTGAGACAACCCATTTGTTAGGGTGATAGTAGGTACATGTGTTTGCATACCTTTTACCATTTTGTTGTGGCCTTTAACAGGAAGTACCATTAATCATATTGAAATCCAAATGCTACTTAGGAAACCTTACTCTGGGCCTAATTCACGGAGGCCATACATGTGTTGGACAGGCATCGTTAACATGTGTAGTACTGACAGTATGAGTGACCCTTCAATAGTGACGCTGAGTATATATATATATATATATATACTCTTCAAAAGAAGAAACGCAAAACCACATTGTCGTAACATTTAATGATTTATTATGAATATATATATATATTGTTCACAATTCACTCTAGTCCATTGTGAGTAAGTGATAGGACACACCACCAAGGTCAAGGTCATCTGGAGTCAATACTGGGTGTGGCCTCCGCGTGTGTTGACAACTGCCTGGTACCGCCTGCCCATTGAAGCAACCAGAGTACGGATGACGTCCCGGGGGATGGTGGCCCACTCGTCCTGCAAGGCTGCTGCCAGCTCGGGCAGGGTCTGGGGCTGTGGTTGTCGCTGTTTGAGGCGTCGGTCCAACTCGTCCCATAGTGTCAATCAAATCCGGTGATATCGATGGCCAAGGAAGGACATTAATGTTGTTGTTCTGTAGGAAAGCCGTTGTGAGACGTGCTGTGTGAGGCCTGGCGTTGTCATGTTGGAACACTGCGTTGGCGTTGGCCATAACTGGAACGATGTGTGGCCGGAGGATCTGGTCAATGTAGCCCTGTGCATTCAGGTTGCCCTGCACGTGGACCAGGTCAGTTCTGCCAGATGGCTGCCCACACCATGACACTACCCCCGCCGAATCTGTCCACTTCCTGCACGCAGTTTGCCGCATAACGTTCACCACGACGCCTATACACGCGACATCTTCCATCATGATGTCGGAGCAGAAAACTGAACCACACCTGTCTCCATCGCAGTTTGTCGATGATCTGGCACCACTGCAGTCGGAGTCGACGGTGTTGTGGTGTTAAGATGACACCTCGAACTGGCACGAATTCCTACCTCACGTACGGTTCCGTACGGTCTGGTCGGATATCCTGCGCAAACCTGGTATTGCTGCGGCTGTGGAGGGGGCAGTAGTCAATCGTTCCCGAAGGTGGCGTACCCGGATGTAGCGGTCCTGCCCGGGGGTAGTGATGGTCACCGGATCTAGGGAGGTCACGTGTTGATCCATGTTGCTGGTAACGGTCCCACAGTCTGGAGATGGTGCTTGGGGACACATGGAATGCCCTGGCAACGGCCGTTCTGGATTCGCCTGCGTCTACGATGGCATTGTTTTTTGCGGTTCACTGAGACGTTGTCCTGGATTAACTGTCGGCCAGATACAGAGGCCAGGGCAAGCGAACACCCCTGCTGTCATTGCACGTGCAGACAACGCACGTGCAGTGGTGACATGGTTTGCACGTGGCTGCGTTTTTGCGGATATTCTTATAGGCACCATCTCACAGACAGGATTGTACATAGCCACGTTTTTTGATATAACAGTCGAATGTGCACTGGGCTGGCAATGACGATAATTCTGCTCTTTTAACACATACAGATCGGAGTTCCTGTGAACTGACACTTTTGAGAATCCCATTATCTGGAGGAGACAGCGGGTGACAGGGAGGTATTTCGTCTTCCCCAGCAACCAATAAACCTTTACCAAAGAGAACAGAAAGGGGAAAAAAAGAGTAAAGTTTGTGTTGTTTAATGACACTGCTAGAGCACATTGATTTATTAATGATCGGCTATTGTATAGCAAACATTAGGCAATTTTTAAGATATAGTCTTAAAATCGCTCCTTTTTTTTCCATTAGTGGCAAGGGATCTTTTATATACACCATCCCACAGGCATGACAACACATACCACGGCCTTTGATATACCACTCGTGGTGCACTGGCTGGAACGAGAAATAGCCCAGTTGGCCCACCAACGGGGATCGGGGGTGGGGTGGGGGTGGGGGAAGATGCAGAAAAAATATGATACACTAAAGTGTAGGTATGTTATGGAGCCTGGTAGTATGAGTACAGATGGAAATAGAAAGTTTGTTTTATTTAACGACGCCACTAGAGCACATTGATTTTTAATCTTATCATAGGCTATTGGACGTCAAACATATGGTCATTCTGACACTGTTTTTAGAGGAAACCCGCTGTCGCCACATAGGCTACTCTTCTTTACGACAGGCAGCAAGGGATCTTTTATTTGCGCTTCCCACAGGCAGGATAGCACAAACCATGGCCTTTGTTGAACCAGTTATGGATCACTGGTCGGTGCAAGTGGTTTACACCTACCCATTGAGCCTTGCGGAGCACTCACTCAGGGTTTGGAGTCGGTATCTGGATTAAAAATCCCATGCCTCGACTGGGATCCGAACCCAGTACCTACCAGCCTGTAGACCGATGGCCTGCCACGACGCCACCGAGGCCGGTCAGATGGAAATAGCTACTGTTAAGGCTAAATACTTCAGGCTCAGTTCCTAATACCTCAATACCTTGAGTCAAAGACGGATCCATGGGACACCCCCCCCCCCCCCGCCCGCCTCCCCCACCATGAAACAAATAATTGCCCACTTAACAATATGTTCAAAATGTTCATTTCATGAATATCACACTTTTATTAAACGGCCCTTTTAAAGAGACATTCCTCAGTTTGCTGCAATTTTAAAGATGTTATAGACTAACAGACTTTTTAACGATTGTAACTGCATATCAAATATATTGTTATGCATAAAATATTAGTGGCTGTATATTAAACGTGTTTCAGATCGTCCTACTATTTGTACTAGGTTAATTTTTATTTTATTTCCTAAAATGTTTGTTTTCGTACGTACGAAATTATTTGCAGACAAAATCCAGTTTGCGCTTCTTACAAATATTAAGACGGCCAGAAACACATTGACTATACAGACACTGATATACTAAACAAGAAAATATATTTAATATGTAAGTTTACTCGTAGAAATATTTTATTTTGCGGAAACATCTTACAATGCAGCAAACTCAGGAATGTCCCTTTAAGACGTTCGTGGTCAGTTCGCTGTCCCAGAAGATGGCGATATTAGGGCCCGAAATACCGTAACCTGTTTCGGGGAGTTCGAGAGTATGCTCCCGCGAGAACATTTTAAAATTTAAGTGTTAAAAAATCAGCATATACAGCGTAACAACACTGATCACTGATCCACGGCCCCTAGTAAAAAAGAAAGAAGGAAATGTTTTATTTAACGACGCACTCAACACATTTTATTTACAGTTATATGACGCCAAACATATGGTTAAGGAACACATAGATGGAGGAAACCCACTGTCGCCACTTCATGGGCTACTCTCTTCGATTAGCAGCAAGGGTTCTTTTATATACACCATCCCACAGACAGGGTTGTACATACCACGACCTTTGATACACTGGCTGAAACGAAAAATTTCCAAATGGGTCCACCGACAGGGATCAATCCGAGACCCACCGCGCATCAAGCAAACGCTTTACCACTGGGCAACATCCTGCCCCCCACCCCTCCCCACGGCCCCTAGTAATGACTGACATTAAAAAAAAACCTAATTCTGAATCACCTTTATAAGTAGTTAAAATGGCTTCTATTCTATAATTCTACAATTAGTTCTGCATTATACATACCAGACACGCACAGGACAAGCCAACAGAATACACCCATACTCTGAAGCCGTGTTTCAAACCGAGTGCATACCTTGAGTAAAAGTAGTTCGAGATAAGGACGTGTTCGGTTGTATATTCTGTGCGGTAGTAGTCGAGAAACTGTTCTACTTACTCGGACGGCAGTAGATAATGTCAACAAAAAAACCCCCCAACCCCAACAGTTAAAGTTTGTTTTGTTCAACGACACCACTTGAACACGTTGATTTGTTAATCATCGGTTATTTGAGGTCAGTCGTATGATTATTCTGACATATAGTCGAGAAGAAACACGCTACGTTTACTTTCATTACTAGCAAGTGGTCTTTTATACACACAAGCCCACATACAGGATACTAGTAAAACATGCCACGACCTTTGGTAAAAACAGTAGTGGTATAAATGTTCAAACATAATCATTAAATTATACTAGACAAGTACTGAACAGTATTGGAAAAAGAAACAAGACGACCAAAAAAAAAAAAAAAAAGGAAAAAAAAAGAAAGAAATACATGTTTTATTTAACGACGCACTCAACACATTTTATTTACGGTTATATGGCGTCAGACATATGGTTAAGGACCACACAGATATTGAGAGGAAACCCCTGTCGCCCCTACATGGGCTACTCTTTCCGATTAGCAGCAAGGGATCTTTTATTTGCACTTCCCACAGGCAGGATAGCACAAACCATGGCATTTGTTGAACCAGCTATGGATCACTGGTCGGTGCAAGTGGTTTACACCTACCCATTGAGCCTTGCGGAGCACTCACTCAGAGTTTGGAGTCGGTATCTGGATTAAAAATCCCATGCCTCGACTGGGATCCGAACCCAGTACCTACCGGCCTGTAGACCGATGGCCTAACCACGAAGCCACCGAGGCCGGTCCCCCACAAAAACATTTTATATTAATTCTGGGTGGAATCAACACAATATTCCCTTTGCCAAACAGATATATATATATATATATTATAATTTTTTTTTTTTTTTTTTTTTTTTTTTCTGTTACAACAGTAAACTGTTGCTATTCTTGAACTAGCATCACCATAAGACGGTGCAAATGGATTGGCCACGTATTCCAAAAAGAAGACACATTTATCACCAGAAATGCAGTGCGCTGGATCCCAGAAGGGAAAAGAAAGAGAGGACGTCCGAAAACAAAATGGCGCTGGACAGTGGAAATAGAGATGAAAGAGACAGGACACAGATGGGGCACCATCGAGAGATTGGCAAGGGATAGACCGGCGTGGAGGAAGTTCGTCGCTGCTCTAAGTGCCACTAGGCATGACAGGAAATGATGATGATGATCCCGGAATTCACCTTGCAATTTGTTAATTACATCAGTGAAATGTAAAAATATACAAACTATAAAAGTCTATATACACAGACATAACCAGAGGGCGTTATATTTTCAGCCATTGAAACACGTATATTTTCTCTTCCGGGATATAGTACTTTTAGTAGTTATGTCTGGTCATCAATAGTAATAATATAGTAATAAAAAAACCCAAACCATAAAAAAACAAAACAAAAAAACAACCCAAAAAACCCAAACAAACAACAACAACTAAATCCACCCACCACCAAAAACCAAGAAACAACAACAAAAACAACAATCAAAGAAACCCGCTGTCGCCACTTCATGGGCTACACTTTTCGATTAGCAGCAAGGGATCTTTTATATGCACCATCCCACAGACAGGATAGAACATACCACGTCCTTTTGACGTACCAGTCGTGGTGCACTGGCTGGAACGAGAAATAGCCCAATGGGCCTACCGACGGGGATCGATCCCAGACCGACCGCGCATCGAGCGAGCGCTTTACCACTGGGCTACGTCCCGTCCTATGTCGATAGAAACACTGCCTATAGGAGTTTTAGCTAGATATGTTAATATAGAAACACTGCCTATGGGAGTTTTAGCTAGATATGTTAATATAGAAACACTGCCTATGGGAGTTTTAGCTAGATATGTTGATATAGAAACACTGCCTATAGGAGTTTTAGCTGTATATGTTGACATAGAAACACTGCCTATAGGAGTTTTAGCTATATATGTTGACATAGAAACACTGCCTATAGGAGTTTTAGCTATACATGTTAACATAGAAGCACTGCGTATAGGAGTTTTAGCTATACATGCTAACATAGAAGCACTGCGTATAGGAGTTTTAGCTATACATGTTAACATAGAAGCACTGCGTATAGGAGTTTTAGCTATACATGTTAACATAGAAGCACTGCGTATAGGAGTTTTAGCTATAGATGTTAACATAGAAGCACTGCCTATAGGACTTTTAGCTATACATGTTAACATAGAAGCACTGCCTATAGGACTTTTAGCTATACATGTTAACATAGAAACACTGCCTATAGGAGTTTTAGCTATACATGTTAACATAGAAACACTGCCTATAGGAGTTTTAGCTATACATGTTAACATAGATGCCTATAGGAGTTTTAGCTATATATGTTAACATAGAAACACTGCCTATAGGAGTTTTAGCTATATATGTTAATATAGAAACACTGCTTATAGTGTTTATATATTCTATATATCACCAAATAAAATCTCATAGTCGTTAATAGTAACATAATGTGGCTAAAATTAATAAAATATACACACACACATACATACACCACACACAGACACCACACACACACCACACACACACAAATGCACACACGCGTACGCACACAAACACACGCACACACACACATACACACACACGTACACACAAACACACACACACACACACACACACATATAAGAAAAAAGGGTCACTGTAATATATTTAGGGGGCGGGCCCCCTGGTCCACCTCCTTGGACCTGCCTTTGCTGGTGAACCGGTATGAACCTCTAGGAGTAGACATAAAAGTAGAATCGAACTCATCCGCAGTGTTTGTCGTCAACCGTGGAATGATAGTTCTGTACAAATAGCTACGTCGTCTTCGGAGTTTGTCGTCAACCGTGGAATGCCGGTTCTGTACAAATAGCCTCGTCGTTTCCGGTGTGTGTTGTTCGAGTTGATGGCGTGTCACAAAGAAAACCGTCGTTATCTTCTAACGTGGAGAACAGGGAGTATACACTAACATTTGATATCTAATAACAAAGACGGAAGGAGGAATGCCAAGCGGATGGGAAGAAGTAAAAAGAGGAATTCGGAATGACGAGTGCAGGCGTGTGTGCAGGGGCTTCGGGGTTCGAACCTCTCCAGCTCAAGTAAATTGTCTTTTGTGCGATCTCGCAGTGCAGTGACGGATCCAGAAAATGCATTTAGGGGAGCCCCAGTGACATGAAGTGGAATACCAAGGGAACTTTGGGGAAGGTTTGGAGGGGGGATCGTAAACAAATGAAAATTAATATACAATGAAATTATAAATATCGCAAAATGTAGGGGTGGGGCGGGCAACGTAGCAGTGCAAAGCTAAGAGACTTGCAAAGAGGATGCTTTGTTGTCTAGCAGAGCCTAAGAGAGCTTTGTGAATTAGGCCCCAGGACTCGACCTAGCTCAAGTCACTTCTAGCCCTTCCCTTATTGATATTGGTATGTAGGGGACTGGACTCGGGGATAATCAAACTTAAGCTCTGTGGCATCAGATTTAGGAACAAATGTGTATTTCAGACACAGTAGCCTGCGACCATTTGGTTGTCTACGATTGCCAAAACATTACTTAGAGTTTCCTCTAGCCTTCCCCTACATATCAATATCAATAAGGGGAGGGCTGGAGGTGACTGGAGCTAGACTCGACTCCCCTATAAACTTCGCTAGTCACAGTCGAGTAGACCCCCCCCCCCCCCCCCCCCCCCCCCCCGCGTTAAAATTCCTGCACTCGCTCCTGGGACGAATTGATGGATAAACGGATAAAAGCACAGATTAAATGAACGAGGGATGGATAAATGGACGAATGCAATGATTAATGGAACGATGACAAAAAATTAAAAAAATGTTTTGTTTAACGATACCACTGGGGCACATTGCTTTATTACTAATCGGCTATTGAATGTCAAACGTTTCGTCATTTTGACATATAGTCTTAGAGGAAACTCCCTAAAAAAAAAAAAAAAATCATTAGTAGCTATGGATCTTTTATATGCACCATCCCACAGACAGGATAACACATACCACGGCCTTTTATATACCTGTCGTGGTGCACTGGCTGGAACGAGAAAGAGCCTAATGGGCCCTTTCGCTCACTCGCTCGCTCGCTCGCTCTCTCTCTCTCTCTCTCTCCCTCTCTCTCTCTCTCTCTCTCTCTCTCTCTCTCTCTCTCTGTCTTTCTCTCTCTCTCTCTCTCTCTCTCTCTCTCTCTCTGTTTTACACACACGCTCGCTCGCACACACACACACACACACACACACACACACACACACACACACACACACACCTACAGTCTTTACTTCTTGTTTATCTGTCTACTTGTTTTAAAATCAATTGTATTATTTTATCTCCCATGTAAACTTTGTAATTGTCAAATGTAAGAAGAGACATTAATACAGCCATCGCCTGTTGGTCAACACCAACGTTAACACAAACATTAACAAATATTGTTTTAAAAAAAAGTTGTAAGGAAAAAAAGGGTGGAATTTGGGATGGGGGATGGCTCCTTGCACCCCCACGGCTACACCAGGACTGGCTGCTAATGGAAAACAAATGTATCTAGCGAGACTCGGCTTGACGTCCAATAGTATGGCTGATTAATAATTAATCAATGTGCTCTAATGGCGTCGTTAAACAGAACGAAGTTTATGTATTTAGCGATTAGTGAAATACCTAAATTACGATAGTAGCCAGGAGCGTAGTTGCCAATGATTAAAGTTTTCACCTGAGAGCGCATACATTAAACGAAGTAAGAAATAGTGGCTGACATGTTTACAGTAATTAGGTAAAACACATACACAAGGTAAATAACTTGTTTATTAAATATTGAAGTTTGTTTTTGTTTAGCGAAACCACTAGAGCACATTGATTTATTACTTATATTGGATGTCAAACATTTGGTCATTTTGACATATATTCTTAGAGAGGAAACCCGCTAAATTTTTCCATTAGTAGCAAGGGATCTTTTATATGCACCATCCCACAGACAGGATGACACATACCTCAGCCTTTGCTTAACAAGTCGTAGTGCACTGGTTGGAACGAGATAAAGCCGAATTAGTTGAATAGATCCACTGAGGTCGTTCGATCCTGCGACGCAAGCACCTCAAGCAAGCTATCAACAGACTGAGTTAAATCCCACCCCAATTACTAGCTAGAAATCTTTTATATGCACCATGTCACAGACAGGATAGCACATACCACGACCTTTGCTTGACCAGTCGTAGTGCACTGACTGGGACGAGAAATAGCCCAATGGGCGCACCCACGGGGATCGATCTGAAACCGACCACGCATCAAGCGAGCACTTTACCACTGTGCTACATCCCACCCTATTAAAACTCGGAATGTCTGACAAAACTAATTATACTTTAAAGTCGCAAACCCTAGTCTTAACCCGTGAAAATGTATTAAGTTTAGTTATCTACAAAACAGGGCCCAGTTTCACAAAACATCGTAAGCCTGTTTTTGCATATAAATGTAAATCTACGACTAAATCACATTTTTAAAATGACTATTACAGTTCGACAAATATAGTTAAAAATACACTTATGTTATTTTCACCTTAAAGGGACATTCCTGAGTTGGCTGCAATTGTTAAAATGTTATCGACTAACCGAGACTTTCTAACAATTGTAATTACATATGAGATATATTTTTCTGTTTAAAATATTAGTGGCTGTATATATTATTTCTGATCGTTCTAATATTTGTACTAGGTTAGATTTCATTTTATTCCCTAAAATAAAAACATTTCGTACGTACGAAATTATTTGAAGAAAAATCCAGTTTGGGCTTCTTACAAATATTAAGACGACCAGAAACACATTGAATATACAGACACTGATATTCTAAACAAGAAAATATATTTAATAAACAAAGTTTAACCGTAGAAGTATTTTATTAGTCGGAAACATCTTACAATGCAGAAAACTCAGGAATGTCCCTTTAACATACTCCATCTTCTGTAATGGTGTAATTTTCTGTGTGAAATAGATGTCGAATACCTATAAATGTACACCCGGTATAACTGCTAGTCGTAGACGTAAAGTTAAGATGTTTTGTGAAATAGGCCCCTGTATCATACGTGGATAAAGTTACAATAATATGAAACGAAAATATGTGAATTAGAAACGAGGAAATACTTTCTAAAAATAGACTAGAACTCGTCTCCTCAACCGTTACTTCTCAGAGGTTCGTGCGTTTTGAACATTTCAAAACCCAGGATGACTCAAAACACTTTTGAAATGGATAATCTAAACAGTAAAATTGAAGTAATGTCTAATTTCAGTTATCAAAATCGATTCTAAAAAAATACGTCGTAGTGCTTAAAAACGAGAATTTGTCAGTTTACAATTAAGATGCGCCAGAACACAACAAATGCAAAATAAGAAAAAAAACCCACTAAAACAGTAGGCCCTATGATCAAAACAATTATGCATCGGGAAATCATACAGAACATTACCAGATCAATTCACGTTTGTGTATGCTTGTTTGTTTTCTTTGTTGGTGGTTTATATATATATATATATATATATATATATATATATATATATATATATATATATATATATATATATATATATATATATTGAGACGCGCTTTGAACTGTCGACTGAACGGATTCCGATGATTTATTTAACAAACAACCGGCCTCAGTGGTGTCGTGCCCAGGGCAGCGTGCTTGAACTTTAATTGGATATAGGCACGAGAATAAGATGAAATGAAATTTAACTAACACTCAGACATTACAATCTGTAACAATATATATTTAACATACATGACAAGAACGCGTACACGCATCAGCATAGAATATCTATTGTTAACAATGAACGCAATCAATATAGATAAAATGTGCAAAAGCGAAACATCGATTCACATCACATGTTTATACGACTAGATTAAACATGTTTTTTTTTTAAATAAAGGAAAGCTTTTTCAATAATGGTGCGTTATACAAAAAAACCCAGCATTCCTCTCATTATAAACACGCTAGGATTAGTTCTATAAATTTATATATTTTGTTTCTTATACAATTTTCAATATTTAGATTTTTACCATTTTCATTATCTCCAATATTAGTATTACGATATCTATATAGCATGTTTTGTTTAGGAATGTTAAACCATCTACCTGTTTCTGGTGGAAATCCTAAAATTACGTAGGGAATTTAGTTAAATTAAATATATATTTTGATACGATAATCTCGTCAAATAGGTTTTGAAGCAAAATTTCGTTTTGAACATAAACTTGGCCCCTAGAACAACTTCTGTTGTATGAATTGGTCGTAGGTGGGAGGGGGAATGTAACTCAGTGGTACAGCGCTCGCCTGATGCGCGATCGATCTAGGATCGATTCTCGTCGGTGAGAATTGGGCTGTTTAACGTTCCATCCAGTGTACAGTGTACAACTAGTGTAACAAAGGCAGTGGTATGTACTATCCTGTCTGTGGGATGGTGCATATAAAATATCCCTTGCTGCTAATCGAAAAGTGTAGCCCATGACGTGGCGACAGCGGGTTTCGTCTCTCAGTATCTGTGTGGAAGCCGTATGCAGCGCTCGCCTTGTGCGCGATAGATTTAGGATCGATTCCCGTCGTTGGGCCCATTGGTCTATTTCTCGTTCTAGCCAGTGCTCCACAACTGGTGTAACGAGAAATAGCGGTATGCAGAACCGATCTTATAATTGAAAGAAACCGCATTACACATCTCATTTTAGTCAGTTTTCCCATATGACCTAAAATCTCCAGTTATTAGAATACCAAAAATACTAATTATCGAGAAACCAAATCAAGCTTGGGCTACTTACAATTATTAGGACGATTAGAAACACATTGAATATACATACACTGATATTCTAAAGAAGGAAGGAAATGTTTTATTTAACGACTCACTCAACACATTTTATTTACGGTTATATGGCGTCAGACATATGGTTAAGGACCACACAGATATTGAGAGAGGAAACCAGCTGCTACTTCATGGGCAACTCGTTTCGATTAGCAGCAAGGGATCTTTTATATGCACCATCCCACAGACAGGATATTACATACCACGGCTGGAACGAGAAATAGCCCAATGGGGCCATCGACGGGGATCGATCCTAAACCGACCGCGCAGCAGTCGAATGCTTTACCACTGGGCTACGTCCCTTCCCCGAAAGGTTTTACAAATGCAGCAAACTCAAGGTAGTTAGTTTCTTTAAAACGTTTGAGTAGAAATATACTCGATATTGCATCTTTAAACAAATCGGACGAAACCGGCCTCGGTGGCGTCGTGGTTAGGCCATCGGTCTACAGGCTGGAAGGTACTGGGTTCGGATCCCAGTCGAGGCATGGGATTTTTAATCTAGATACCGACTCCAAACCCTGAGTGAGTGCTCTGCAAGGCTCAATGGGTAGGTGTACACCACTTGCACCGACCATTGATCCATAACCGGTTCAACAAAGGCCATGGTTTGTGCTATCCTGTCTGTGGGAAGCGCAAATAAAAGATCCCTTGCTGCCTGTCGTAAAAAGAGTAGCCTATGTGGCGACAGCGGGTTTCCTCTAAAACACAGTGTCAGAATGACCATATGTTTGACGTTCAATAGCCGACGATAAAATAAAAAATCAATATGCTCTAGTGGCGTCGTTAAATAAAACAATCTTTACTTTTTTTTTACAAATCGGACGAATTGGCTAAACTCTAGCAATTTTGCGACTCCACATTGCAAAAAAACTTGCAAGAAATATGCGATGCGGCTTAAAAGATCTTAAGCAAGCTAAATGAACTAAAAAAGGAAGAAAGAAAAGTAGTGTTGGAAATAGAATAAAACTGATTTTCGTCGATTATTTCTTTCATATTAAACTGACAAGTAAATATTTTGTAAATATCTATTTAATGATACTCTACCTAATTTAGCATTTACTTGTTTGGGCTCTCATTGATGTACAAGATGGTGTTTACTCTTGAAATTAAAAGAAAGATGTCAGTAAACAGGTGATTTGTGCATTTTATTGGAACAGACTATAACAAATTTTGATCAACATATGTCAATTTCATTGCTGTTCCAGTGTGAGAGACAGTCTGTGATTACCGTTTACCCCTATCCCTCTCAAAAACTAAATATTTGTAGACATTTATAAGTAAGATTTGAGCAAAAACTGCCAATAACCATTCTGAATGTGTGATCTATTATACCGGTATTAAAGGTGCTATGTATTAAAGGAGCAATCTCAAGTTGAATAATGATAGCTATTGCAAATAATGTTTTAAAATTAAATTTTGCTTTAAAATTTAAAGACTACACCTTAAACTATTTGCCCATAAATGATTTTAACAAAATAATTTTATCTACTAGTAGAAAATACACTTTTATTGGAGAATCTTTATCACAAACGGATGCTGACATATAACTATGATATAGCACCTTTAAGTGGTTGCAAGGTTGTGTAAATTTCTAATGTATTTATATTGAATTTATATTCACTAAATATGCTGATAATAATTAATAATGTATGCTGCAATTCAAAATACTCAGTTAACTTGCAGTTTTAAATTAAAAGTTTGTTTAAGGGTAAATGAAACTGACACGTGTAGGTCAAAATTTGTTATAGTCTGTTCCAATAAAGTGCACAAATCACCTGTTTACTGACATATTTATTTTAATTTCAAGAGTAAACACCATCTTGTACATCAATGAGAGCCCAAACAAGTAAATGCTAAATTAGGTTGAATATCATTAAATAGGTATTTACAAAATATTTACCTGTCAGTTTAATTCAAAAGAAATAATCGACGAAAATCAGTTTTAATCTATTTCCGACAGTACTCATAGGTTCCCTAATTTGAGTGCTACATTTTTAGCACGCAAGATCCAACTTAGCATGTGGCTGTTTTTGTGTCGTTTTTAAAAATATTTTTATTTTCATTTTACATTATATAACCCCATTATTTTTTCTTCAAAGTACATTGCCTTCTTCTTTATGCTTACTTATTCTTACATCAAATCCTAAAATACAGCTACAGATAAAAACCTAGAAAACCTACTTTCCAGACTCCTCGCAAAAATCAATAGATTTACACTGAGTTTATTAGACGTTAATTAGCAGCCTACAGACCACTCTTACTGCACGGCTTCAATAGGCTTCTTTTTTTTTCATTTCAACTTATTTTCGTGCTTATATCCACTTAAGGTTCAAGCACGCTATTCTGGGCACTCACCTCAGCTATCTGGGCTATCTGTCCAGGGCAGTGGGTTAGTTGTTAGTGGTTAGTGAGAGAAGAGGGTGTAGTGGTCAAACACCTACCCAAATGAGTCGTTAAAATTCGCTCTGGGTGGGAGCCGGTACCGGGCTGCGAACTCTGTACCTACCAGCTTTATGTCTGATGGATTAACGACGACACCACCGGGGCTGGTAATAGGCTTCAGAATGGATTATCTCTACGCCAATGGATTTAACTCAGTCAGGGGCGTCATGTAGCCCAATGTTAAAGCGTTCGCCTGACGTCCGGTCTGAGATCGATCCCCGTCGGTGAGTCTATTGGACTATTTCTCGTTCCAGCCAGTACATCACGACTGGTATATATCAAAGATCGTGGTATGTGCTCTCCTGTCTGTGGGATGGTGCACATAAATATACATCCCTTGGTACTAATAGAAAAATATGTCGGAATTACCAGAAGTTTAACATCCAATAGCCGATGACTGATAAAAATATGTGCTCTAGTGGTGTCGTTAAACAAAACAAACTTTTAACCTTTTAACTCTGTCGGGATATAGACTGAGGTATTTTGGTCGTAGGGTCCAAATCTCTTGACGGACGCATTGGATTAATCTGCCCCAGTCAGAGCACCACTTGTATATAAAAACACTCTGTGGTATGTGCTATCATGTCTATGGGACGTTGCATACAAAACACACATTGCTGCTAATAAAAAAAGTAGTGAATTTCCTCTGAAGGAAGGAAGAAATGTTTTATCTAACGACGCGACACATTGTTATTTATGCAACGGACAAATGGTTAACGATCACACAGACAATAAGAGAGGGAACCCGCTGTCGCCACTCCATAGGCTACTCTTTTCGATTAGCAATAATGTGTATTTTATATGCATCATCGAACAAACATGATTGTACAGACAACCACTTTGTTACACCAGCTGCGGAGCACAGATGGGCCCACCGTCGGGGATCGATCCTAGATCAATCGTGTGTCAGGCGAGCGCTTTACAAATTATGAATTGGCTTCGTCAAAATTATCAAAATTATCATGGTTCACATCCATGCTATCAATGCACATGAACCTGGATATAATTACGTCAGTCTGTTTTATTTAACGACACCACTGGAGCACATTGATTAATTAATCATCGGCTATTGTCAAACATTTGGTGATTCTGACTCGTAGTCATCAGAGGAAACCCGCTAAATTTTACTAACGCAGCAAGGGATCTTGTATATGCATCATCCCACAGACAGAATAGCACATACCACGGCCTTTGATATACAAGTCGTGGTGCACTGGCTGGAAAGAAAAATAGCCCAATGGGTCCACCGACGGAGATGGATCCTAGACAGACCGCGCATCAAGCGAGCGCTTTACCACTGGGGTCCCGCCCGGGGATATAAGTTAGTCTTAATGTCACCAGCATTTATCTCCCTTTAACGACCATATAGGACTTACTGAACTTGGGCTATTATCGTAAAGTGAGCTATAGAAATATCACAGAGATTATTAGAGAATGACACATCACGTTCGCTTGAAGAATGAAACGTAACGGCTGCCAGAACGTTGGGAAGGTTTTCTAATGTATACTATCG
The DNA here is from genome assembly GCF_016097555.1 of Gigantopelta aegis. Classification (NCBI taxonomy): domain Eukaryota; kingdom Metazoa; phylum Mollusca; class Gastropoda; order Neomphalida; family Peltospiridae; genus Gigantopelta; species Gigantopelta aegis. The sequence goes on from NC_054709.1 coordinate 25,357,222, forward strand.
GCCTCGGTGGTGTCGTGGTTAAAGCCATCGGAGATAAGGCTGGTAGGTACTGGGTTCGCAGCCCGGTACC
>NC_054709.1:25362291-25372291 GCF_016097555.1 Gigantopelta aegis
GAAGGGAAAATAAGACCAACAAAAAAAAAAGAAAAAAAAAGAAAGAAAGAAAGAAAAAAAAAAAAAAAAAAAAAAAAAAAAAAAAAAAAGCGTTGAAAATTAATCAATGAAACGAGTTGTATCAAACAAACTGACACTGCTTTTTATTTTAACGAATAAATACAGACTTTATTTTTTGTTTTAATAATTGCCCGTGCTGATCAGGAGACGTTTACAGTGGAGGAAAAAGAAGGGAAAATAACAAAGAAAACAAATAAGAAGAGAGAGAAAAAAAACGTTGACAATTAATCAATGAGACCAGTTGTATCAAACAAACCGACCTTGCTTTTTATTTTAACAAGTAAACACAGACTTTATTTTTTGTTTTAATATTTGCACGTGCTAACCAGGAAACATTCACCGTGGAGGTAAATAGAAGGGAAAATATGAAAGAAAAAAAAAAGACATAATAAAAAGCGTTGAAAATGAATCAATGAAACCAGTTACACAAAACAAGCTGACCTTGCCTTTTATTTTAACAAATAATGAAAGCTTGTTTTTGTGTGTGTTTTAATAATTGCACGTGCTCAACCTGAAAACTCACAATGGAATGACGTCACGCACAGCCACGATTTGTATGTTCTGACCGTGATGTTTGAGTCATTTGTCGATGATGAGTTTTCTCGACTTTGTCTTCTACCATGAATGAATATTTAACGATAGCCCAGAAAAATCAGCTATCCATTCTTTCATTCAATCACGCATTTGTAAATTGATTCTTTTTTTTTATCCCTCTTGTTAAAAACGAAATGCCAAGGTGTTAGGTTGAAAGACTGTCGGAGAAACGTGTAAGAAAGTGTATTTCATTAAAGGGACATTCCTGAGTTTGCTGCAATTTTAAAAATGTTATCGACTAACAGACTTTTTAACGATTGTAATTACATATCAAATATATTTTTCTGCATACAATATTAGTAGCTGTATATTAAACGTGTTTCGGATCGTTCAAATATTTGTACTAGGTTAAATTTCATTTTATTTCGAAATTACGAAATTATTTGAAGATAAAATCCAGTTTGGTCTTCTTACAAATATTAATACGACCAGAAACACATTGAATATACAGACACTGATATTCTAAACAAGAAAATATATTTAATATGTAAGTTTAATCGTAGAAATATTTTATTAGTCGGAAACATCATACAAAGAAACACACTCAGGAATGTCCATTTAAAAATGTTAATACCAGGGACAGTTAGATGTTCGTAGAACTAGATACCGAAGTTTGGTACACCATCTAAAACCTTCAGTAGTTGATCCAGTAAAAAAAAAAAAAAAAAAAAATATAATAAAAAAAAAAAAAAAAAAGAGAAAAAAAAGAGAAGTTAGTGTCAAGGACGGAAATGTTTTATTTAATGACGCACTCAACACATTTTATTTACGGTTATAAAAAAAAAAAAAAATGTTTTATTTAACGACGCACTCAACACATTTTATTTACGGTTATATGGCGTCAAACATATGGTTAAGGACCACACAGATATTGAAAGAGGAAACCCGCTGTTGCCACTTCATGGGCTACTAGTTTCGATTAGCAACAAGGGATCTTTTATATGCACTATCTCACAGACAGGGTAATACATACCACGGCCTTTGATATAACAGTCGTGGTGCACTGGCTGGAACGAGAAATAGCCCAGTGGGTCCACCGATGGGGATCGATCCCAGACCGACCCCACAGCAAGCGAGCACTGTACCACTGGGCTACGTCCCGCCCATATTTACAGTTATATATGATTAAAGACTACACAGATATTGAGAGAGGAAACCCGCTGTCGCCACTTCATGGGCTACTCTTTTCGATTAGCAGCAAGGGATATTTTGTATGCACCATCCCACAGGCAGGATAGTACATACCACTGCCTTTGATACACCAGTGGTGGAGCACTGGATAGAACGAGAAATAGCCCGATGGGTCCACCGACGGGAATCGATCCTAAACCGATCGCGCATCATGCGAACGCTTTACCACTGGGCTACAGCCCGCCCCCTGTCAAGGATGGAGTTCGACATTAAAGGGACATTCCCGAGTTTTCTGTAGTTTTAAGATGTTATCGACTAACAGAGACTTTTTAACGATTGTAATTACATATCAAATATATTTTTCTGTATGAAATATCAGTTGCTTTATATTAAACGTGTTTCTAATCGTTCTAAAAGGTTAAATTTCATTTTATTTCCTAAACACTATTTTTTTCGTACGTACGAAATTATTTGAAGACAAAATCCAGTTTGGGCTTCTTACAAATATTAAGACGACCAGAAACACATTGAATATACAGACACTGATATTCTAAACAAGAAAATATATTTAATATGTAAGTTTAATCGTAGAAATATTTTATTTGTCGGAAACATCTTACAATGTAGCAAATTCAGGAATGTCCCTTTAAAATGAATTAAAACAAGCATTCTGAGAGTACTGCTAGTGCTAAAGCAATACATGTCCTCTACTGGGACCCGTTCCATAGAGCGATCTTAGCGCTAAGATCGCTTTGTGGAACGGGACCCAGGGCCCCCATTTCACTAAACATCGTAAGTTTACGTCTGCTACTAGCAGACCGGTCTCGGTGGCGTCGTGGTTAGGCCATCGGTCTAGAGGCTGGTAGATACTGGGTTCGGATCCCAGTCGAGACATGGAATTTTTAATCCAGATACCGACTCCAAACCCGAGTGAGTGCTCCGCAAGGCTCGATGGGTAGGTGTAAACCACTTGCACCGACCAGTGATCCATAACTGGTTCAACAAAGGCAATGGTTTGTGCTATCCTGCCTGTGGGAAGCGCAAATAAAAGATCCCTTGCTGCTAATCGAAAAGAGTAGCCCATGTAGTGGCGACAGCGGGTTTCCTCTCAAAATCTGTGTGGTCCTTAACCATATGTCTGACGCTATATAACCATAAATAAAATGTGTTGAGTGCGTCGTTAAATAAAACATTTCTTTCTTTCTTTCTTTGTTACTAGCAGTTAAACCGGTCGTGCGATTGTACGTGTTTGGCATCAATTTCACGTCAGAAAATGACACCATTACGGAAGATAGAGTATTTAAAAAAAAAAAAAAAAAAAAAAAAAGTATTCTCAAACTATATTTGTTGAACTATAATAGTAATATCAATTGTGGGTTAGTCGTGAAGATACGTTTACGTGCAAAACTAGGCTTACGATGTTTTGTCAAATTGGACCCTGGGCTCTACATATTTTCGTATATATCGTAAGTTCAAGGGTCATAACTGTAACAGTACATGCATGATGAAGCTATACACACAACCGGCCTTGGTGGCGTCGTTGTTAAGCCATCGGACATAAGGCTGGTAGGTTCAGGGTTCGTAGCCCGGTACCGGCTCCAACCCAGAGCGAGTTTTAACAACTCAGTGGGTAGGTGTAAGATTACTACACCCTTTTCTCTCTTATTAACCACTAACAATAACCCACTGTCCTGGACAAACAACCCAGATAGCTGAGGTGTGTGTCCAGGACAGCGTGCTTGAACATTATTTGGATATAAGCACGAAAATAAGTTGAAATGACAGTATACAGAAACGTTTGGTTTAATATCTTGACGCATCCGGAAAACTGTATGCGGGACAGACGGACGGACGGACGGACGGACAGACGGACGGACAGAAGAGTGGAGATGAAACTTATAGTCCCCTCCGGTTGTATACACTTTTAAAAGAAATACTGCCTTACGTAGAGGTCTTCACATTAAATTCATCAATGTTCTTTGTAAAAGTAATTTTGTTAACATGCGGTATTTTTATTTTGTGAAATATCCCACTTTAGCGGTTTAAATGTGTACCTATTTAAAGTTACTAGCGTATCTTATATGTTATCAGGACATATTCAAGCATTTAACAACAAATACAACGTCCCATCAAAAAAAATAAAAAAATAAAAATAAAAATAAAAAAATAAAAAAGAAGTGACAAGATGTTTGAGAGTTTTCCTGAACGTTTGTTCTTTTATACAACTGTCCAATCAAAAAAAAGATTTTTCTTGTTTTTATACAGAGAATACTACAAAAATGGCTGTTAGATACCATTTATCTTGCAGCGAGTTGTTTTAAAACGTATCTAACGAGCGAAAGCGAATTGGATACGTTTTTAAACGACTTGTAAGATAAATGGTATCGAACGGACACGAATGTTGTATTCTATTTCTTACATATTCTGAAAAACAGTTTTGAAATAAATTTAAATGCCTTTTCTAACTAAAATCTATTTACGGCTCTTCCCCGTATAGTTAACTTGTGCGTCACAGACAAGTCAATTTCAGGTTATCTTGTACGTCACGGAGTAATCGATTCGACCGTCCTTTCTTTCATTTGATGTTATAGCATTGGTGACCAAAAGTCAAATTTGTTTTATTTAACGACGCCACTAGAGCACATTGATTTTTTTTATCTTATCATTGGCTATTGGACGTCAAACATATGGTCATTCTGACACTGTTTTTAGAGGAAACCCGCTGTCGCCACATATGCTACTCTTTTACGACAGGCAGTAAGGGATCTTTTATTTGCGCTTCCCACAAGCAGGATAGCACAAACCATGGCCTTTGTTGAACCAGTTATGGATCACTGGTCGGTGCAAGTGGTTTACACCTACCCATTGAGCCTTGCGGAGCACTCACTCAGGGTTTGGAGTCGGTATCTGGATTAAAAATCCCATGCCTCGACTGGGATCCGAAACCAGTACCTACCAGCCTGTAGACCGATGGCCTAACCACGACGCCACCAAGGCCGGTTTCATTGGTGACCAGGACCCCGTTCCACGAAGGAAATGTAGCTAAGGTTAATTGTAGTGACTTACGGTGAATTTTACAACTGGTACCATAAACTTTACAGCCGTTCCACAAAGCAACCTTACGGTAGCCGTAAGTGCCCCTTTAATGATTAAAATATTCTTTACGAAGAAGTACGAATTCGTTAAATAATGAATTAGTTACCGACTTTTCGGAACATCTATGATGTATTCATTGGTATCGGACATGCATGAAGTAACTTTGTCTGTTTATGTGCTAAGCGATAATTTAATGCCGAATGCATAAGACATGAGAGTTATCTCCCGTATTTTCGTGTTAAGGTCGTATGGCCTAGAATGTTTTTCATCGAACGCCGAGTTTTATAAAAAGGTATTTGCAATATATTACATCCATTTTTATACAAAAAAGTTTGTAACCTTCTTAGAAAATCACCAAATCATCATTTAACTGCCATTTGACAGCTACGTTAGTGGCTTACAACTACCTCGTACTAATTGTAAATATCCGCAGTAATTTACGACGATAGTAAGCTATTGCCGCATCGTGGAATGGACTGGCGATCGTAGAAAAAAAATAAGGTCATGATGGTAGGTATTTACGGCAATAGTAGTGTTAAGATAGCTTCGAGGAACGGGGCCCTGGGGCCTAATTCACAAAGCTCTCTTAGGCTTTGTTAGACAACAAAACATCCTCTTTGCAAGTCTTTTAGCATTGCACATCAAGCTCGCAAAGTTGCGAGAGTTTAGTGAATTAGGCCCCTGGGCCCCGTTCCACAAAGCGATCTTAAAGTATCTAAAATTGGGATTTCACTTTTTAAAAGGACGCAACGCTCACCTTAAGTGCATAGCTACTTTATGCACTAAGTTGATCTTAGTGCTAAGATCGCTTCGTGGAACGGGGCCCTGGCTCCGTATTCATAAACGTACTTAAGTCTATGTATTATACTTATTTATGTACTTTAAGTATGTATTTAGGTATCATACGTTTATGAATACGGAGCCTGGTCATCACCTAGGAGCAGTCAGTCGTATGAAAATGTTAAAATGTTAACGCATGTATACGTGTTAAGACCTATGTGTTATCAACAATAACGAATGATGTTCTCACTAACGAATGTATAAGAAATTTACATAGTGTTGAATAACTGTAACCTACCCACCCTGAAACCGTGAACGTGACAAGATTGGAACAGGAACAAAGATACGCCATCAAGTTTCTCAGCCAGGAAGGTGGAATTGCAGCTGAAATCCATAAACCTATTATTGATGAAGGAAGGAAGGAAGGAAATGTTTTATTTAACGACGCACTCAACACATTTTGTTTACGGTTATATGGCTTCGGACATTTAAGGATTACACAGATACTGAGGGAGAAATCCCGCTGTCGCCACTTCATGGGCTACTCTTTTCGATTAGCAGCAAGGGATCAGCTGTATGCACCATCCCACAGACAGGATAGTACATACCACGGCCTTTGTTACACCAGTTGTGGAGCACTGGCTGGAACGAGAAATAGCCCAATGGGTCCAGCGACGGGGATCGATCCCAGACCGACCGCGCATCATGGTTACGCTTTATGACTGGGCTACGTCCCGCCCCCTATTGTTGACGATTAGTTGACGATTGTTGACGATTGTTGACGATTAGATGACGATTGTTGACGATTGACACGCGGTGACAAGACAATCAAATATAGCAAACAGATTTGTACAAGTCAGTATTTGTAAACAGTATCAAATGATATTGGAGATGTTTGTCTGTGGTTTACTGAATTTACTTGTAATTTCAGAAATGAGTTTTAACATTTTACGGAGGGTGCTTATGCTATTATAATTAAACTGTTCTTTGAATGTAAGTGTGCTAGGTTTTTGTACAATAATAATATGGCTCTATAAGCCTTTTGCGTGTATTCATAAAATAATTATATTTAAATAAGTAGTGATATTCATCTCCAATATTATTTTCTTTACACAACGTACGTAACCTGTTTCCGACTATGCTAAATAGTGTTTCAGAAGAATGGTCCACAATTTTTTTGGATAATTTAACAAAGGACGGTATTTTTTTAAATTTAAAATTTGTTTAAAATTAAGAAAGAAATGTTTTATTTAACGACGCACTCAACACATTTTATTTACGGTTATACGGCGTCAGACATATGGTTAAGGACCACACAGATTTGGAGAGGAAACCCGCTGTCGCCACATAGGCTACTCTTTTACGACAGGCAGCAAGGGATCTTTTATTTGCGCTTCCCACAAGCAGGATAGCACAAACCATGGCCTTTGTTGAACCAGTTATAGATCACTGGTCGGTGCAAGTGGTTTACACCTACCCATTGAGCCTTGCGGAGCACTCACTCAGGGTTTGGAGTCGGTATCTGGATTAAAAACTCCATGCCTCGACTGGGATCCGAACCCAGTACCTACCAGCCTGTAGACCGATGGCTAACCACGACGCCACCGAAGCCGGTTTGTTTAAAATTAAAGTATGTTTTGTCTTTGGATGTAGACCCGATGTTGTTATACCGTGTGTGTAAGTATTGGTCTAATTGGATGTAGACTCGATGTTGTTATACCGTGTGTGTAAGTGCTGGCCTAATTGGATGTAGACTCGATGTTGTTATACCGTGTGTGTAAGTACTGGTCTAATTGGATGTAGACTCGATGTTGTTATACCGTGTGTGTAAGTACTGGTCTAATTGGATGTAGACTCGATGTTGTTATACCGTGTGTGTAAGTACTGGTCTAATTGGATGCAGACTCCATGTTGTTATACCGTGTGTGTAAGTACTGGTCTAATTGGATGTAGACTCCATGTTGTTATACCGTGTGTGTAAGTACTGGTATAATTGGATGTAGACTCGATGTTGTTATACCGTGTGTGTAAGTACTGGTCTAATTGCCGTCGTTTAACATGCTCAGTTTGTATTTTTATGGATGGGAGATTTTTCGACATATAAATATCGAACATGCCTAGGTTGTTTAGCAAGCGTATCAATGGCCAGTGTCAAAATTATAAATATACGAAGTTCTTTTAATAAGTCATACTATTTCATCCACATAACTTAAATAAATAAGTTAACACGTTTAAGGAGTTAATATGTTTAAAGGGACATTCCTGAGTTTGCTTCAATTTTAAAGATGTTATCGACTAACAGAGACTTATTAACGATTGTAATTACATATCAAATATATTTTTCTGCATACAATATTAGTAGCTGTATATTAAACGTGTTTCTGATCGTTCTAATATTTGTACTACGTTAAATTTCATTTATTTCCTAAAATATTTGTTTTTCATACGTACAACAATATTTTAAGAAAAAAGTCCAGTTTGGTCTTCTTACAAATATTAAGACGACCAGAAACACATTGAATATACAGACACTGATATTCTGAACAAGAAAATATATATTTAATATGTAAGTTTAATCGTAGAAATATTTTATTAGTCGAAAACATCTTACAATGCAGCAAACTCGGGAATGTCCCTTTATAAATTTATCAATTAAAATTTATAAAGATAATTAATTTTTAAAATAATAAATTAAGGATTTACACATTCAGCAGACGATCAATCTCCGAATAGCCCAAATGGAAGAGATCGCAACCTGACGGAAAATTCAGAGATCTGGTGCGATCCATCATCGAACTGCTCGGAACATAAATGTTCAACATTAAATTAGATGATGAATCCTTAATGCAAGTTCATTACTTCTCATAAAAACGTCAACACTTCACAAAAGACTAATTATGACATGAAAATTGCACGCCCACAACGACTCGAGGCCAATCGAGAAAATTCCGATTGGTGATTTATGCAAGCTTCTATGCAAATTCATCACTGATGTCAAGAAAGGCGAGAGTTTAAATTATGAACCTGGCAGTATCAGGGGGAATAATCTCAAGCATTGACAGACATCTTAAAACTAAATTCTACGGTAAGGCAATTTTTCCTGACCCCGAATTTTCAAGTGTCAGAGACGTTTTTAAAACTAAGCAAAAGTCTACGTCTATTAAACAGGGCATTCACAGGCGTTTTGGGGGCGGAACGTAGCCCAATGGTAAAGCGCCCGATTGATACGCGGTCTGTTTGGGATCGATCCCCATTGGGGTATTGGATAGCACATACCACGGCCTTTGATATACCAGACCGTGGTGGACTGGCTGGAACGAGATATAGCCCAACGGGCACACCGACGTGGATCGATCCTAGACCGACCGCGCACCACGCGGACCATGTATCACTGGGCTACGCCCCGCCGTATGATTCAAGAAGATGATGGCCTACATAAATGAACGGAAAAAGAAAACTGTGTTTCCCCATTCAGCTATGGATCTTCCAAACTGTAAGACAATGGCTTGTACGAGGTGGTCTACGGGTTAAATCATCGAATCTAAGGCTTGTAGGTACAGGGGTTCTCATGTCGGTGCCGGCTTCCACGCAGAACGAGTTTTAACGACTCAGTGGACAGGTGTAAGACAACTAAACCTATCCCCATATCTCTCTTTTCTTCCCTCTCCCCATCTCTCTCTCTCTCTCTCTCTCTCTCTCTCTCTCTCTCTCTCTCTCTCTCTCTCTCTCTCTCTCTCTCTCTCTCTCTCTCTCTCTCTCTCTCTCTCTCTCTCTCTCTCTAAGCACTAACTCTCTGTTCTGGACAAACATCCAAGATAGCTGAGGTGTGTGACCAGGTCGGCAGGCTTGAAACTTAATTGGATATAAACACTAAAATAAGTATTAAAAAAGAAGAAGAAGAAATAAAAGAAGTGCATGTGTGTAAACCGTGAAGACGCTAACGACCATTACAAAAGCAGAACCTACGATCTGGAATATGTATCAACACCACAACATCCATCAACGTGAACAGTAGAACCTGGAATCAAAATGAATCACCTCATTTGAAAATTTAACACAACATTCATATATGGATGGCATCAACAACTGATTCAAGCCAAATCAGGAATTATACGAAATCGCGACCAAAGACACATCACTCATTATTGTAAATTCGTCCTCCACAAGTAAAGAGTAGTACGATTGATAGGTTAATTTGTTTTCGTCTGTGTCGCTTCTTAATACATTATTAGATTCTGGAAGTAAATTATTTCTATTTTCGTTTGTTTTTCTCGACGGTTTTTTGTGTTGTGAATTAACACGTTCAAAGAAACGACAGAGAGGACAAGAAGTAAACTAA
>NC_054709.1:25377291-25394791 GCF_016097555.1 Gigantopelta aegis
GCATAGCTACATTTTTCGTGTTACTTACCCGTATCTCGTTTAACACCCAATAATTGGTGCATTTTTATTGCACAGGTTTCGTAAAACATTCGTTATTTACTCGTTCGTTCATTCATTCATTCGTTCGTTCTAGCCATAATCAAAACTTTTGCTCTTTCTAAGGCGCTCTTAACGCGATTCTATATTTTCGTTTTCGCAAACGCATTACTGTACAAAACTGTACGTTGACGGAGTGGGCGGGACGTAGCCCAGTGGTAAAGCGCCCGCTCGATGCGCGGTCGGTCTGGGATCGATCCCCGTCCGTGTTTGGGCTATTTCTCGTTTTAGCCAGTGCACCACGACAAGTATATCAAAGACCGTGGTCTGTCGGATGGTGCATGTAAAATATCCCTGGCGACAACGGATTTCCTCTCTCAATATCTGACCGGCCTCGGTGACATCGTGGTTAGGCCATCGGTCTACAGGCTGGTAGGTACTGGGTTCGGATCCCAGTCGAGGCATGGAATTTTTAATCCAGATACCGACTCCAAACCCTGAGTGAGTGCTACGCAAGGCTCAATGGGTAGGTGTAAACCACTTGCACTGACCAGTGATCCATAACTGGTTCAACAAAGGCCATGGTTTGTGCTATCCTGCCTGTGGGAAGCGCAAATAAAAGATCCCTTGCTGCTAATCGGAAGAGTAGCCCATGCAGTGGCGACAGCGGGTTTTCTCTCAAAATCAGTGTGGTCCTTAACCATATGTCTGACGCCATATAACCGTAAATAAAATGTGTTGAGTGCGTCGTTAAATAAAACATTTCTTTCTTTCTTTTCCTTCTTTATACGTTGACGGAGTGTACTTTAAGCCGAGAGTAGGTTATTTAGAGAATAACTAACGAGGAATTATGAATTAACTGTCCCGAGTGAATGGATGTCGTAGACCCGAGCCTTTGGCGAGGGTTTTACAACATTCATTCACGAGGGACAGAAAATTCGTAACTCCTCGTAGCGAGTTGGTTATTGTCTTTATTACCCATTGCAGAGCTCTCAGGTTGGAACTTACGCAAGGAGTGAGATTTTGTCTGGTCGGCTCACTTCGCTTGCCGACACTCTAGAATAAACTGGCGCTGACAATTAGTCAAGGTTCGAGATTCTGACAAATAAACAACGTGGACCCCAATTATATGATTTTAATGCCTTTAAAGGCATATTGTCACAGATCACGGACCTATTTAATGGTCTAACAAAGTATTACCTGAACAAAAATAATTCGATTTGTCCCTAAATGTACTTTATTCAACCATCTTCGTAACCACTATACTCCATTTATTAATGATATTTTGTAAAAATAATTGAATTATGGCAATGGTCCATAATTCAAAAACTAAAATTGCCGAGAGGGTTGGCATGGATTTCACTCCATTATGGTTCAGTTAAAGTGACGAGATAGCTAGATTTAGTTTCCAACAATTAATGCACTTTTTATTTATTATCCATTTTTAGAGAAATAAGGTCCTTAAATCTGTGACAGTATGCCTTTAATGCCGGCCGGCAGGTGCAGGCTTGTTTGTTAGAAGACAGATCGAATGAATAACAACAATATATATATATATATATATATATATATATATATATATATATATATATATATATATATATATATATATATATCTGTATATATCTTTCTTTTTGCTATAATGTTTAAAATGCGTGAGAAAATCATGTACCGGCGTGAATGCGTGACACTTGACAGCACTACCATTGTCACTTTTATCTTATATGACGTAATGTAAGTGACGTCATGGCATAACGGCGGTCTTTTTACAACCAAATATTTACAATACAAAATAACACGATTGTAGTTGCAATAGATTTGTTTTTGTTTTTTTACTATGCTACTAAAAGCCGATGCTTATGAAAATATACCAGTTCATGTTTATCAAACAAATTAGTAAAAAATGTTCTGTAAATCTTTGTAGATCGTATGACGTATACCTAATCTGACTCATGAATGGGACATTATCAGGGCCCGTGCTTATAAAACTTAAAGTCTAGACTTTAATAAAGTCTAACGTAATGCTATTTGAATGGCGTTGCCATGACTTTAAAGTCTGGACTTTATTAAAGTCTAGACTTTAAGGTTTATAAGCACGGGGCCAGGTCTTCTAGATTATAATAGCCCCACTCCCATGGCTAGTGATATTCAATACTGGGCTAGTAAATAACTACTATTGCCATGCCCGGTGGATTGTGAATTTATTTTGATTAAATGTCGCTGTCACGGGGATCCTATAATACCCGTAACTGAATGAAACACGATTGTCCAAATATCTCTCCTAACTGTATGTATATCTATTAGATATCTCTGTAACAGGCAGTTATACCCGCGTGGCTCGTCTAGGTATGATCAGAGATAAGATCTTATATAAAGTATATATTATTATAGCACGTTTAGTTCACTAGAAAACACAACAAAAACACAATACACTTTGGAATCTGTATTAACCTACGCTGACAAATGTACTGCCGCAGTAGTTAATTAACAACAACAAATAATAACAACCCAGAACTGATCACTTAATTAGTTAATCTCTAGTTGTCTAGTTTACACAATATGCTACAATATGCTAATCACTTCACCGTGACACAACAGCCACACGTGTGATAATTGAGAAACGCTTCCAGGAGAACTTAATTAATAAAGGAATTACAACTCTATGCCTAACTGGTTAATTTTTAATTAACCCTTAACTACTCATTCAGTAACGTGTGATAATTGAGAAACGCTGCCAGGGGAACTTAATTAATAAAGGAATTACACTCTATTCCTAGCTGGTTAATTTTTAATTAACCCTTACTACTCATTCAGTAACCTTGTAACACAGAATTAATACTGGTACCTATCACAATAAAGACAATAACCTACAGTTTACCTAGGTCCTCTAGGATGACTGGCTAAGCCTTAATAATTATTTAGAACAGTGAGCCTACAGTTTACTGCGTGAGATGACCGGCAGCACCGTCTAAATAATATTGGTATAATACAGTATTAACATATTTAAAGTCACATCAATCACATCAAGGTTATACAACAGAGCAGAAAATATATAATTACCAAGTCCAGCCGGACTAACGTTCCACGGTGCCGTCCAATATGTTTCTCCCCGATATCTCTAAACCCAAGCTATTTATTATAAAATCCCAGTATCGCCTGGGGGTACATCGCGGCACCGAATACCTACAAGTAATATTTCCACAGCGACCAAGACGACAATTTTCCTTAGATGGCCAGACTTGCTGACGGCTAGTCCGCCGGCAATACCCCGATCATACCGAACTAGCGGAGGTATTACGTAACTATTGGCCACATGGCCTTCGCCACTTGGCTGGGTGTGTATTAGGCACAGCTCGACCACGGTCGCGCGGAGGTATTACGTAACAAAGTGCCCACCTGGGCTTAAGTGCATATTGGAACTGCACACGGCCCTCTAAAACAATTAATATCGCCACAGGCGAAAACAAAATTAAGAACATGTTCCGTCACAGTCGCAGTTAAGTCTATTTTGTAAATATGATTATCCTGACCCCACTCCAACCCACCAATGTTTGTGTGTTTAAGCTCTATCTCCCTCTTTAGGTGACAAATCTGGGTATTACTATTATTTAGTAAAATTGTATTAACTTAAAAGTAAAGTAGGGTAGTGAATTTTTAATCATGGCTAGTAAATTTTTTAAATCACTGATCTCATGGCTGATGGATTAAACAAAATATCTAGAAGCCCTGCATTATATGAACGAAAGAGAAGTTCCGGCCGTGGCAAGCAAGTTACAACGTCGTGATTTTTAAGCCAGGCAATAAGTGGCTGTAAAAGCAATCTGCACACTGTATAGAGATCGAAACAGTATTACCCCGTATATTTGAGCCCATATGGGTAATAAATAATAATAAAGTGCTTCACGTTATGACGTCACCGCACTGAAAAACTCGCGTGCAAAAAAATCGCTGATCGGTCAATTTTTTTTTTTTCATTCTTCTTCTTCTTCTTTCTATAGCACAACGTTCGTCAAAGGACCACTGCGCTCAATACAACTAGATATTACGACCTCCACAAGTCCAAAATATTGGACGCGGGTATCTTACTCGATGGTCAAACTCGACCGGACCCGAATACCCGATACTTGATGATAATGAGACTAAGGGATGAAGTAAAATAGCATTACGCATCTAAATTCCAGCGTTGACCATGGATGCCAAATGATGCCATTGTATTGTATTCCATACATTCAACTTTTGTTTCCCCCCCCCCCCCCCCCCCCCCCCCTGTCTCATAGCCCTATAATATAACCGGCGGCAAGCATATGGCAAAACGACGTAACCAAATAATTAAATTAGAGTGCTCTTACTTGTACGGGTACTCTGAGTCCTGTGAACGGACTCCCGGTCTTGCTAGACTCGCCCCGGACCCGAGTACTCGAGTATTTGTGGAGACCTCACTAGATATATCGTTCATGCCCACTAGGCAGGGTTATCCAGTTTTTGCACGGTGCTAAGAAAATCTGTCTGGCCCTAGGGCTAGATAAATCTGTCTGACCCGAGGGCTAGACAATTTCTACATACGCGTGACGTCATAACTCATCTTTTTACAACAAATGACGTCATAACTCATGGTTTTCAAAATTCTGTTTACCATTTCACGTTGTATCATTGTTTTAAAAATATTTAAACAAATCAATATTTTCAACTTTTGCATTTTTATATCATTGCATAAGTTGGACTATATTTTTTAGCGTATGATTAATTCATTGTTTGTAGGTGAAATGTTTACGAATCGTTCAACAATAAACAAACCGTACGTAGCTTACAAACTTAATGTTTTGTTACTGTAATTAAATGGGCAACAAAAAGAATCAATCACCGTCGTGAGGTATAGATAAGGCAATTCCAAAATGTTTTTGTAAGGGCCTCGGTAAACCTCGGCCTCACACAAAACACATTTTGTCCCTCGGGTTGGAATTGACTTATCTATACCTCACGACAGTGATAGATTCTATTATTATAGAAGGTATTGAACCACTGGACAATCGATGGAACAACGCCAAAGAACACCAGGCATCTTCTAATTAAATTCAATTACAGTATAATCAAACGTTTCTTCGAAATCTAAAAGGAGACAAATTCCAGGAAGTTCCTCATCCTCTACTTTTACAATTATATCCACAATTGACCTAGTCCAATCACGATATATCGACATTTCACGAATCCAGTTTGTATTTCAGTAATTGTATCATTTAAAACAGTTTTAATTCGATTAGCAATAGTCGCCGATCGCAATTTTTAATAATATTAAGAAAAGATATGGACAGCAATTTCGACAAAGTATTTACATTTCTTTTGGAATACAAATTAAAAATGTCCACGTGAGTGGCCACGTTAAGGACCGTTAGATGCCCATTGTATCGACGAGTTATTTTAAAATGTATCTATGAAAAGCCTACTTTGAGTTTAATAGTTTTTAAGGTGTAATGGTATTTAAAATACGCGATCTTGAGATTAGTCTGATTCTTACTTTAGAGAAAAAACAACCAGGGTTTATAAGCAAAGTTGAACATCTTTTGGTATAAAATTATTTACGGCCCGAATGTGTAGCTAACGTACGTATCACTATAAAACAAATTATTGTCAGGTTAGACTATACGTCACAGTGTAATTCCTATTTCTTGCTGTTTTTGTCAATTGGATGTGCTGCATTGGCTCGGACATGTAGAGACTAACCTAGAACAGCCAGTGGCGTGTCTGCAAATGGTTGACACACGTACATGAAAAACAACTATGTCATAATCAAAAGTAGAAATGATGTCTCACCGACGGGTGTGCTAAAAAACGTAATTATCCTCTGGTGCAGACTGTCGAAACGGATAGCTGTTTGTGTTCACATCAGTTCAGATGGCAACATACATCATTTATAACACGCCAAAATAATGTATGAAACTCAACAGTGAAGGATCACCAAGTCTTGGAGATTTACAATTGTTTTATATATTTTTTTTAAAATTCATCATAAGTTAATATGGCTTCTAATATAATTCTTTTCTCAGTGTCTAAAAGTCTCATAAATGGGCTATTATAATTAAACATGTGTCAGGCCTGCGAATTTGGAAAAATTTGAGCGCACGCCGGCATATTAGGGCCGCTTAAGCAAGGGGCTTTAGGGATGGTGTCCGGATTTCGAGGGTATTTATACAAAGCACTCAACTAAGCGAACGTCAACATTTTTACTATAACACAACATCACACAACAGACATAAATAAATGTGAATCTGTTTCATATTTTCTTTAAAAATACGAAACACGTCGGAATCGCCCATTGCGTATGTTTGAACCAGTTAGTACAAATGACAATAACGCACGGTCAGTTTGGCCGTGATATTATGCTTAATTTTAAGGGCGGATGATGCATATACTAAGGCACTGCGGCCTTGTTAACAAGGGTTAGTGAAGTGTTAGTTGTTCATAGCATGGTTACATAACCAAGGGTTAGTGAAGTGTTAGTTCTTCATAGCATGGTTACATAACCAAGGGATAGTGAAGTGTTAGTTGTTCATTGCATGGTTAGATAACCATGGGTTAGATGATTTGTTAGCTGTTTAGTGTGCACCCTTATATAACCGTTTCTTTGAAGTGTTAGCTGTTCATTGCATGGTTACATATCCAAGGGTTAGTGAAGTGTTAGTTGTTCATAGTATGGTTACATAACCAAGGGTTAGTGAAGTGTTAGTTGTTCATTACATGGTTACATAACCGTGGGTTAGTGAAGTGTTAGCTGTTCATTGCATGGTTATATAACCGTGGGTTAGTGTCACGGGGATTCTATAATTCCCGTAACTGAATAAAACACGATTATCAAAATATCTCTCCTAACTGTATATCTATTAGATCTCTCTGTAACAGGCTGTTAAAACCTAGTATGGCTCGTCTCTAGGTATGATCAGAGATACGATCTTATATAAAGTATATATTATTATAGCACGTTTAGCTCACTAGAAACACAACAAAACACAATACACTTTGGAATCTGTATTAATCTACGCTGACAAATGTACAGCCGTAGTTGTAAATTAATAACAGCAATAATAACAACCCAGAACTGATCACTTCATTAGTTAATCTCTAGGTGTCTAGTTACACAATATGCGAATCACTTCACCGTTACACCACACGTGTGATAATTGAGAAACGCTTCCAGGAGAAGTTAATTAATAAAGGAATTACAACACCATTCCTAACTGGTTAATTTTTAATTAACCCTTACTACTCGTTCAGTAACGTGTGATAATTTAGGAACGCTTCCAGGGGAACTTAATTAATAAAGGAATTACAGCTCTATTCCTAACGGGTTAATTTTTAATTACCCCTAACTACTCATTCAGTAACCTTGTAACACAGAATTAATACTGGTACCGATCACAATAAAGACAATAACCTACAGTGTACCTAGGTCCTCTAGGATGACTGGCTAAGCTTTATATTACCAAATACTCATATAATGTTAGAACAAGAAGTCTACGATTTACTTCGTCAGATGACCGAAGACACTGTCTAAAGAATATTGGTATAATACAATATTAAAATATTTAAAGTCACATCAATCACATCAAGGTTATACACAGAGCAGAAAATATATAATTACCAAAGTCCCGTCTGAACTAATATATTTCGTTCAGTGGACGACGTCCGTGATCCCCTGGAGCCTTCCTAATTCGTTCTCTTCGATATCTCTAAAACACTAGCTATTTATTATAAATCAGGATTTTGCCTGGGGGTACAAGGCGGTACCTCACGTATCATCTCATATTCTACATCTACTAGAGTCGGTATATTTCTCTCTGATCGTCAGTCTGGCTGTCGCCAACCGCGAGCAATCTCCTGGCCATAAACAGCACTACCGGAGATATTACGTAACTACTAGCCACATGGCCTCCGCACCTGGCTTAAGTGCATATTGGAATGTTACGTAACAAGTTGCCCACCTGGGCTACGGGCAATAAACTGCACACGGCCCTCTAACACAATTAAAATCGCCACAGGCGAAACAAATTTAAGCGCATGTTCCGTCACACACACCCACCTCAAAAAGGATATTTCCTCTACTCTAGGAATAGGGAAATATACTACATTAAAACAAAAGGGTGCGTTAACCGACGCATACGGGCATTTATAACACATGTAATAATAAGGTGACTACCAGTAATCACACTGAGTCTCTGAGTTTAAGAGCATGTCCGTCACAGCTGGTATACAAATAAAATATATATAAACAAAACAGAAATAAAGAATGTCAACACATTATCATAACGTTCAACTTCGGGACAGGGCATTGGATGTGCCCTTGATATGTCCAATGGTAATTGGGTATTCTTGCAGAGGAAGACTCCATCTCAAAACTCTCTGGTTGGAGGCTTTCATTAGGATGGTCCAGTCCGTCTTCGTCTTCTTGGAACAGCACAGCTGCAGCACCCACGTCACTGGCACCCACAGCTAGCTTGAACGGCATTCGGTAGTCTGGTGCTGCCATCACGGGAGACGAGTAGCGCCTCTGCTTGAGACGTTTGAATGACTTCTCGCATTCACCTGACCAATGGAACTTCGTTTCCCTCTTTTTCAGCGTCGCACGTTTTCCAGGTTTTCTCCGATAGGCATGCTGTCGAATCTGTGTAGCGTTGGGTTCCAAGCGCACATCTTGGCTTAAGGTATTGGTAATCGTTGGAAGGTTCTGACAAATGGAAACATTGTCTTGTTTCAACGTAGTCAACTTTGCTCGCTGGGGGCTCAAGTCTGCTAGAATCTGGCCGTTGGCCAACTTGACCTCTGCAGTCTTGACGTCATCACAGGAAATTGAGTGTCTCTCAATTTGGACCGGTCTCTCTGGAATTATCGACAGTCTGTCAAAATAACCTTTTAGCAAATTGATGTGACAATACCTACTTTTCCTAACCCTATCAGGAGTGTTTATCACATACCCTGTCTCATTAACTCGTTTGAGCACAACATAGGGCCCGAAATACCTGTTCTGCACAGAACCCCGTTTAATGGGAAGGTACAGCAGCACCTTATCCCCTGGTTTAAATTCCCGACTCTTAGCCTTCCTATCAAACACTGATTTTATTTTGCTCTGAGCATGGCTCAGTTGCTTCCTAGCTAGTTCGGTCGCCGGCAACCTCCCATCTCTAACTCTCTTATTTATTAATACTCCCTTGTCCACAGTTAACAAGTTAGTGCGAACTGCCAACAATTTTGGATCAGCCACCTGCTCTAGAATTAACTCTTGTCTATTACAAGGTAAATCCCCTCTATCAAAGACAACTGGTTCAATTCCCCTCTGCGGGAGATCAACAGGTTCCATCACATTTAATTTGTCAGTTGACTTATCTACCATTTTACTGATAACCTCATCCACTCCAATTTCATGGCTCACACACGTATCAGACAAATCACAAATATCCTCTAGGTCCCGTGCTAACCTACTGGCCATAGCCCTAGTCTTTACACACGCAGGATAACTAATCTCATCAACCTCACACTCTTTTATTGGTAACGTGCTGTCTTTAATTAACAGTTGGTCACATTTCGGCTGACAACACTGACTAGTCAAATCATGTCCCAACAAAACTCCTATGTTTTCAAAAGGCAAGTCCTTCACAACACCCATAACGACTGGTCCCGTCACAAACTTCGAACACAAGAAAACCTTATGTAACCGGACAACCATTTTTTTCTCCAGTAACCGAGCTTAAAGCCAAACTATGTCCTGTATCTGAATTTTCAATACCAGCTAGACACTTTTGCGTTATCAGACTCTGACTACACTCGGTATCTCTATAGATTGATATTGCCTTAGGACACAACTCTTGTTTCACACCACAAACCATACCAGTGGACACATACGGGTTTACTTTCTCTGCCATGGGACTAACCATTAACTCTCTTGCTAACGGAACTGACCTCACTAAACCGACCACTTGCGCATTATCGCGTTTCCTTTTAAAACAGTCCCCGATAAGATGATTATCCTTTTTACAGTAACTGCAATGTGGACGAAAAGTTCGTGCATTGGCTGATAATGCAGGTCTATCCTTACTTTGCCCACCAGGTACATTCCTTGCCTGACTAGCTGACCAACTAGATGACTCTCCCCGATAGTTACTTTCCCGGGAAAAACCTGGCTGAAATTTCTTCTTATCACCCTGTTGTAAAGAGCTACCCGGTATTGCCTGAGCTTTGTGTATTAACACGTAATCATCTGCCACTATGCCTGCCTCCTCTATCCTCTTGACATCACGATCCTCTAAATGAATACGTAAGCTAACTGGTAATCCATTTTTAATGTCCTGTAAGATCAACAACTCCCGTAACTTTGTATATGACTCTACCTGATGAGACACCACCCATTTATCAAACATCCCTGCCTTCTTAGCCACAAACTCACTATAAGACTGACCCTGCGTTTTTCTCAACTCGCTATACCGTAAACGATAATCCTCAGGTCGTAATTCATAAGCCTTCAACACTGCAGCCTTAACTAGGTCGTACTGACTTGCTCGCTCATCACTCATTGAATTATAAGCTATACTAGCCTTCCCCTTAAACTTAGACACGGCTAACAATGTCCACTTAGACTGCGGCCAATTTAGCTGCTTAGCGGCCCGTTCAAAAAGTTGAAAGAACATGTCTACCTCCTGAACGTCAAATACAGGCACTGATCTATAAGCCTCCGACATGTTAAAACCATTTCCTGCCTCACGTCTAACTTCTTCAGTATTCAACTTTAACTCATGTTCCACTTTTAATTTTTCTAACTGGAATTCTCTATCCCTATCTTCTCTTTCTCTCTCTCTCTCTCTCTCTCTATCCCTCTCTCTATCCTCTCTATCTCTATCCCTCTCTTCTCTATCCCTCTCTTATCTTTCTCTCTCTCTCTCTCTATCTCTCTCTCTATCTTCTCTATCTCTCTCTCTATCTAATGCACGTTCTTCTCTTTCGTACTCAAGCTTTTTAAAAGCTAATTGTTGTTCCACACTTAACTCATTTATTTCTATCTCTGGAACAATCTCACTGTCTTCCATAACAGGACTATCACCAAAAACTTCCTGGATAATAATTGTCCTTATATCTCCTAAGGTTTTAGCTGATGTTAAATCAATTTCTCGCTCACCCGCGATTTCAACTAACTCGGCCTTACGTGCTCGCTTAATCTCCACTACACTGGGCGTAGGCCTCTCCAGCAAATTCTTATCCATGTTTAGATATGACGCACTTAATATTAATTAATTTTCTAGTGAACAACGTGCTACTTCTGGTTAATTTGTAAAATTAATTTATAAAGCCCCCATTTACAAACAATACTTTTTTAAATATGCATGTCCCGTTTCAGATCCGGGACGAGCGCCCCAATTTTCTACTCCTGTCACGGGGATTCTATAATACCCGTAACTGAATAAAACACGATTATCAAAATATCTCTCCTAACTGTATATCTATTAGATCTCTCTGTAACAGGCTGTTAAACCCTAGTATGGCTCGTCTCTAGGTATGATCAGAGATACGATCTTATATAAAGTATATATTATTATAGCACGTTTAGCTCACTAGAAACACAACAAAACACAATACACTTTGGAATCTGTATTAATCTACGCTGACAAATGTACAGCCGTAGTAGTTAATTAATAACAGCAATAATAACAACCCAGAACTGATCACTTAATTAGTTAATCTCTAGGTGTCTAGTTACACAATATGCGAATCACTTCACCGTTACACCACATCCACACGTGTGATAATTGAGAAACGCTTCCAGGAGAAGTTAATTAATAAAGGAATTACAACACCATTCCTAACTGGTTAATTTTTAATTAACCCTTACTACTCGTTCAGTAACGTGTGATAATTTAGGAACGCTTCCAGGGGAACTTAATTAATAAAGGAATTACAGCTCTATTCCTAACGGGTTAATTTTTAATTACCCCTAACTACTCATTCAGTAACCTTGTAACACAGAATTAATACTGGTACCGATCACAATAAAGACAATAACCTACAGTGTACCTAGGTCTTCTAGGATGACTGGCTAAGCTTTATATTACCAAATACTCGTATAATGTTAGAACAAAAAGTCTACGATTTACTTCGTCAGATGACCGAAGACACTGTCTAAAGAATATTGGTATAATACAGTATTAAAATATTTAAAGTCACATCAATCACATCAAGGTTATACACAGAGCAGAAAATATATAATTACCAAAGTCCCGTCTGAACTAATATATTTCGTTCAGTGGACGACGTCCGTGATCCCCTGGAGCCTTCCTAATTCGTTCTCCTCGATATCTCTAAAACACTAGCTATTTATTATAAATCAGGATTTTGCCTGGGGGTACAAGGTGGTACCTCACGTATCATCTAATATTTCACCTCTACTAGCGTCGGTATATTTCTCTCTGATCGTCAGACTTACTGACGCCTTGGTCGCCAAAATCACGGTCGTCGAAACCGCACTCGCAGAGGTATTACGTAACTACTCGCCACATGGCCTCCACAGCTGGACTAAGTGCATATTGGAATGCCCGATCGCGCGAAGTATTACGTAACAAGTTGCCCACCTGGGCTACGGGCAATGAAACTGCACACGGCCCTCTAACACAATTAAAATCGCCACAGGCGAAACAAATTTAAGAGCATGTACCGTCACAGCACTTTTTAGACCTTTTGGCAGACTGACCCAATACAGATTGTCTGTCATGGCCGAAAACAAAATACTTCTGTGTTTATCCAAAACCGTTACGCGCGGTAAGTTTGAAAATGACGAATGACACGTCTGTTAAGCCGTAATTATTTAAGTACGAACGCCAAGTGTGTCCTACATTTCTGTTGAGCGAGGTCAGCGAACTTTCACAGGATTCCGATAACTCTTAGGGTTGAGGGCCGTACCCTCGGGGGGGGGGGGGGGCAGGGTGTGTGTGTGTGGGGGGGGGGGGGGAATCTCACTTTTTTTTTTACTCCAGAAAATAGCATACACATCTCAGGGTTTAATTTGTATAGTGTTTCATTTGTTTATAAAAAGTAGTTTCCCCCCAGGATTTTGATTAGGGTACGGCCCTGGGGTTAGGGTGATTAAAGAAGATGGTGTATATTGAGTACGACGTCTTCGTGACAAACAGTTCGAGTTTAACAATAAACGGAGGAAATGCAAGACACGTTTTTAGACTATTTTTGGAGTAACGAACAAAAGAGGATGCCGGAGAAAGGAAAGAAGAGAAACAATAGACAGACAGACACGCGCACGAGCGCGCGCGCACACAAACATACACACGCACGCGCGCACTCACACACAGACGCGCGCGCACGAACACACACACACACATACACACGCGCGCACACGCACACACGCACGCGCGCACAGACGCGCGCACAGACGCAGACACATACACAAAAACGTAAGCAATAATAATAATAAATAAAAAAACCCCAATTAAATAAATTAAAATATAATAACCAAAACAAAACTAATTTTAAAAATAGACCCCCCCACCCCGCCCCGAAAAACAATCTACTACCTGAAAAGGCAACCTCCCAAAAAACCCCACAAAAAACCCCAAACAAACCCCCCCCCCCCGAAAACCCCCCAGCACATACACACACAAATAACACCACAAAAAGACAACCCTAACCCTCCCAAAAATTTAAAATTAAAACATTACAAACAAAAGCAACAAGAAGAAAGAGGAGGAAGAAAGAAGAACAAGAAGAAGAAGAAGACGAAAACCCCCATTCAATGAATCGCGAATGAGGAATGTATCCCCCAAATGTATCACTTTTCACTAGGTCACAAGGCAGATAAACCTGTCTTCATCACACTTTCGCCATTTTTTTAACACCATAGTTTACGACACCTAGAAAGGAAAATGATATTTGTTAAACGCCACATGAGCACAGTTTGAGCCGGTGCATGATGACTAATGCGTGGTTATTTTGATGCGTGAGCAGACGAGCACTGGTTGGGATGAGGTGAAGTTCATCGAGTACGATCGAGTCAACTAATGATAGGTTCAAACAACCAACTGTCAGCAGAAAGTTGGCCACCTTTCTGCTCTCACGCCTTCTACAAGACAAGACTTTATTTACACTCGGGCCGTTACACAACGGCATAGGAGGAATATATACATAAACATGTTGTTATATACACGTGGCAAGATGGTTGACATAAATACATTAATTAACACATACACTAACACATACACTCACGCACATCAATATAGTATGTAATAATACAGATATTTAATACAGATATACAGATATCCAAGTACTGATAAACGAATAGATTGTTAAACTTGTATATGGTGCAGTGGATAATGTTAGTAGTTTGTTAAATATGTTTGGCGTTTGAATTCATTAATTATTATATTTATCAAACATGCTAATTTCTTTAGGGTACTAATTCGTTTATTCTCAATTAGTTCTCTAAATTTATAAGTACTTGGTTGCGTATAATAATATGGGTGTAGCAACTGGACTCTCGAATTATGAAAAAAAAGGCAAATGAAAAGATAATGTACACATTCTATCTTCTATGAGTATGTTAATCCAACGTCCAACGTTGGGTAGGTAATGGTTAGACGTTCTAAATTTTAAGAGGGTTGTCCACAGTTTTTCTGGTAGTTTATTAATATAGCTTCCGTAAAATAGTTGTTCTTTGTATAATCGGTTAGTGTTGCCTCTCGATGACTGTGATATGTTATTTTCCCCATGTTTGTAAATACTGATCGCATTGTCTTTGTTTAATTTGTTGTGAGAGACA
The DNA here is from genome assembly GCF_016097555.1 of Gigantopelta aegis. Taxonomy (NCBI): domain Eukaryota; kingdom Metazoa; phylum Mollusca; class Gastropoda; order Neomphalida; family Peltospiridae; genus Gigantopelta; species Gigantopelta aegis. Next base: position 25,392,125 of record NC_054709.1, read on the forward strand.
ATTTACTAATATGAAAGATAGTCTTATCCAGATATCACCCATTCCCAAGTTATTCAGTATGTTTTTAACAGTATTAATCCAGTTATAGTTAGTTTCGTTAGTAAAGTGGTCATTCAACATAATTTTGCATAAAAGAGTAGACAATTTTTATTGTTTTCCTGATATCAGTCGCGCCCAGTAACATATCATTCTTCTACATATGTAGTTAACTCGACAGGCGTTCTCCCTAATTCTCCATAAAGCATAAATATTGGTGTTCGTTCTTAACAGGTATGATGTGTCTTAGAAAGTTTATTTGTACAGAATTAAATATATCAACTTTTTCATATCCCCCATATTTCGCATCCATATAATAAAACTGGCAGAACCATTGAGTCAAACATTTTAAGTTTACAATCGGTTGATAGATAGTTGTCCTTTAATTTTAACAGTACAAAGTGCATGGCCTTGGTAGCCTGTTGGTTAAGTCTATTCTTAGTAACTCGAAAGTTGTTTAATTTTGTAAAAGTACTTTCAAAATAAAACAACTTTCGAGTTACGACTGTCCAGTTGCTAGTGTGAGCGCTCTTACAACTCGTTTCTCGTCGTATAACCCATTAGCTGTTAATCTGAGCGCACCCGTCGTAAGTCGGGAGTTGGGGAAATTGCAACGCAACCGTCGAGTTGGCCATTTTCTACTGGTAGTTGACAGTCTGAGCCTAGCAGTATGCTAGTGTCAGACCACCAACTGTCACGAAGAAGTTGACCAATTTGACAGTTACGCTGTAATTTCACAAACTGCCAAGTCGTATACGATGAAACTCGAGTCGTAGAAAGGGTGACAGCAGAAAGTTGGCCAACTTTGTCGTGGCAGTTGCTGGTCTGATACTAGCATAACATATGCTAGGATTCAAACTACCAACTGCCACGACAGAATTGGCTAATTCGCCGATCTCTCGACTTCTACGACTGTTCAGTTGTTAGTCTGAGCATCAAACTAACCACAACTGGACCGTCGGTAATCAACCGACCAATCACAACGCAGCATTAGGCCACGTGACATCCAGTGGAATACCAATATATGATATACATGACTAGGGCAGCGTGCTTGAACCGTAATTGGAAATAATTACGAAACTAACTGAGCAAACAAAATAAGACTATTTTCAAAACAATGGCAGTATATTTATAATTATACATGTTGATAATACCAGGGCCCGCGCTTATAAAACTTTCAGACTTAAGACTCAATCTCTAATGACGTCACACACATACAATTTGTATGGCGTTGTCATGACGTTCACAGACTCTATTAGAGTCTCGAGTCTAGACTCTAGACTTTTTATAAGCACTAGGCCAGGTATATAATATTATTAGTGTTCGGTTCGAATATTCGAATATTCACTCGCTGATTTGTTATTCGAAATATTCGAATAGTATTTTCAAGTTTTCGAATATTGTTTTCTTATGGGGGAAATGACTCTAAATAAGAAGGATAATATGGTTTCTTTGAAATCTAAGATTGGTCCGGCATTCTGCTTGCAATTGTCATTTGCATTCAGTCGCGAACATAAAGCATGTCTCGAATTTCATAATAGATTATTAGTGGTGAAGAAAGAAGGAAATGGTTTATTTAACGACACACTCAATACATTTTATTTACAGTTATATGGCGGCGGACATATGGTTAAGCACCACACAGATATTGAGGGAGGAAACCCGCTGTTGCCACTTCATGGGCTACTCCTTTTGATTAGCAGCAAGGGATTTTTTTTTATATGCGCCATCCCATAGACAGGATAGCACATACCAGGGCCTTTGATGTACCAGTTGTGGTGCACTGGCTGGAGCGAGAAATAGCCCAATGGACCCACCGACGGGGATCGATCCCAAACCCACCTCGCATAAAGCGAGCACTTTAACACTGGGCTACGTCTCGCCCCTGTTAGTAGTGACGTCCGATGCGGGTGACAGAAATTCATTTAAAAATGGGGTTCATCTATACAAAGCAGATTCACTAATGTCAAAACCTATACTAGCTCTGCCATTTACTTTTTGATTGACCGTTCAAAATTGCGCCAAATTTCCTCAATCAAAATTGCGCACCTTTTCTCTTTGGCATATTAACTGCTCCATTCAAAATTCCATAGCACCACCACCACACACCCCGCCTGCTACCGACTTGGTCGGGCTGCTAGTGCTCCCTTGCACCTGCCAGTGCAGGCGGTCCCTCCTCTCCCACCCCACCCACCTTTCCTGTCATGTACTACAACAGCTTGTTCTGAATGTACACGTAAAACCCTATGACCTGACATGACCTGATACAAAGCAATCTGTCGATTTCAACAATAATTGAAAAACAAAAACAGCTCCGCTATCAGTTCATTCAACAATGATTTTTCGGATATATTACAAACTCTTCTAAGGGCCAATTTTATACATTATTCGAAACAATATTTTACTTCGAAACCTATTTGACTACGTTATTGTACCAAATTAGATACTGTATACCTAAACTGCGTGCGTCAATTTACGATTACTGCTCAAAACAGAAAAATAATTTGATATTCCTAAAGAAAACATGTTGTGCACACTTTCTAATACTTGTCTGACCACTTCAGGGAGTTTTCAGTAGTTACTTCTGGCATTGTTAAGAGGCACTTATAACCACCTACTATGCTACCCTAC
>NC_054709.1:25402291-25482291 GCF_016097555.1 Gigantopelta aegis
TCCTCTGTCCCGCGTTCGGGACTCGATTAAAAGCACTTTACGTTATCCGGCGCCTCCGTGTATTGGCTAGTCTGGGGTGTTTGATTAACCTCGCAAATGGCTGCCAGTGTTTATGGAAATCAAAGGCAATCGGTTTAGTCGTTAATAAAAACGTAGTGGATACTTGATCTGGTCCTTAGATCGCAGTCGGCCACTTGACTCGTTAATTGCGGCACTTTTTTTGCACGCCAGACGCCAAATTTGTAAAATTTGAAGAACAATTCCAGAAGTAAGAAACGAAACCGGAGTGAAATTAAGATCCAAATTCAAGTAAGTTTGTTCTTCGGTTTTTTGTTTTAGTAGGCGATTTTCAATGCTTTTAGATATCATAAAAGTGTTTAAAATATATATCTGGGTTTTAATGCACAAATATGATATGTGGTTCCTTTGTGTTCGAGGTGAATAACTTTTTATTTTTCATAAACATTAAAATATATTTGGAAGGGAGGAAAAACATTTTAACGACGCAATTAACACATTTTAATTACAATTATAAGGCATTGGATATAAGGTTGACGACCACACAGAGATACTGAGTAAAGTTTGTTTTGTTTAACGACACCACTAGAGCACATTGATTTATAAATCATCGGCTATTGACTGTCAAACATATGGTCATTTTGACACAGTCATAGAGAGGAAACCAGCTACATGTTTCCATTAGTAGCAAGGGATCTTTTATATGCACCATCCCACAGACAGAATAGCACATACTACAACCTTTTATATACCAATCGTAGTACACTGGCTGGAACGAGAAACAGCCCAATGGGCCCACCGACGGGGATCGATCCTAGACCTACCGCGCACCAGGCGTGCGCTTTACCAATGGCCTACATCCCGCCACACACAGATAATGAGAGAAGAAAACAGCTGCCGCCACGGAATGGGCTAGTCTTTCGGATTAGCAACAATACATCTTTTATAAGCAACATTCTACAGACATGATAGTGCCTACCACAGACTTTGTTACACCAGTTGTGTGGCACTAGCTGGAACGAGAGATAGCCTAATGGGCCGACCGACGGGAATCTATCCCAAAATACATCTGGAGCTACATCATCTATCACCTCACAGTCATCTATCTTAGGAAGGAAGAAAATGGTTTATTTAACGACGCACTCAACACATTTTATTTATTTACGGTTATTTGGCGTCGGACATATGGTTAAGGACCACACAGATACTGAGAGAGAAAACCCGCTGTCGCCACTTCATGGGCTACTCTTTTCGATTAGCAGCAAGGGATCTTTTATGTGCACCATCCCATAGACAGGATAGCACATACCACGGTCTTTGATGTACCAGACGTGGTGCACTCAACAAAAACAACAATAGCAGCAACAAATAAAACCCCTAAAACAACAACACCCCCACCCCCCCCCCCCCCCCCCCCCCCCCCCGAAAAAAACAACAAAAACAACCCAACAAAAAACAAAACCTAGTCATTCCGCCTCCTGTACAAGACTTAGTAAGTTGTCAAATAGATAACTCAAACAACAAGTTGTAATTGATGTGAACTTTAACAGTACAACCTAATATATTTTGCACTGCCCAATTACTTGTATCTGTGGTTTTAAATATAGGTCTCTTAAAGTTGCCGAAATCTGAAAAGCAAGGTCTTTTTTGGTGAATATCCACTGTAATATGTGTTAGTCTACTCAACTGTAATACTAGCCCAGAGCCAGTTGTAATTCCGTGGAAATTTAATGAAGAACGTCGGCGACTTATATCATTTCAAAGCGTATTACAGTAGCATATTGGAAAGCGTTGGTGCCATTTTTTTTTTTACAAAACATTATATTTTCAAGGTCATAGCACCAAAAATGCTGTATTTTGCATATATTTTCATCTAGTTAAACTCGTTTACTGTATTTTGAGGAATTGTGGCTGTGACTGGTATGTATATTGTATTTTAATATATATATAAACATTAAAAGAGACAAAAAAACCCAAACAAAACAAACAAGCAAAACAAAACAAACCAAACAAGCAAAACAAAACTATTATGTTAAGCAATGTTCTTGTTATATGTAGGCTTAATTTTCTTTTTTTTAAATGAAAAAGAGAAGGGGCAAAACCCTTTTAATCTACGCAAAAACCGCAAAATTGTTATAAAACCTACATATAAGAGGTTAGTCACTCGTCCTATCAAGGGAGCACTATATCCCGGAAACCCGATCAACAGTTTAATAATTCTAAGTACTACTACAAAGCTATTTGGCTTGAGAATTGTAAAAAGTTCCGTGCAATTATTCAATGTATAAAACATCTGGGACAGATTACTAAAAAAGCAAGCAAAATATTTAGAAACATGGTCACAATCACAAATCCTGAAATTTATCTACTAACTAGAAATCCACAAGCCAGTCAAAACATGGACCGATATTAACACACATGCCCGGTCGTCTAATCATTTCAGACTGCTGATCAGAATCTTACAATATTTCGGATTATATAGACTTTCACTTTAAGCCAGTTGCAAATAAACATGAAAGTTTAGTGGAAAAACACGGAAGATCTATCAAAACTATCAAAAACTGAAATCCCAAAAGATTAATTTTTGGTTACGCTTGATATTGACTCCATGTACACCAACATGGATATTAATGCGGGTATTGATTCAGTTAAGAGAGCATTTCAGAGTACCCAGATTCAGACTAGATAAAAACATTACTGCGCTGTTAGACTTAATCCTAAAAAGAAAATTAATGATTCTGAGTTTGATGAAGAAACTGAATCAGCAGGTGTGTGTTGTGCTATGGGCAAACGTTTTAGTCTAAAGTTTGCATCTATCAATGTTGCCCAATGGGAAAAGATTGCTTTAAAAAATCAAGTAAAACGGCTCTTCTGTACCTCAGATATCTCAACAGTATAACTATCATTTGGACACATTCCAAAGAATAGTTTTGGAAAATGTTTGAGCTATGAAATCAACAAGATGACAATATCAAATTTAAGGCCACACTATAAAATAAATCAGTTGACGTTTTGGATGTAATAATTTATAAAGGTACATCAGATTACTTAGACTAAAAAGTGTTTTTTTAAACCCACAGACACACCAACGTCTCCAATGCAAGTCTATTCACCCAATTCACACCTGTAAAGACATTACTAAATCTCAGATTAATAGAATTTACAGACCTTCATGAAACAAACAGAATTTCAATGAGTCATGTTCACTTTTATTTAGTGCTTTAAAACCTAGGGGATATCTAACACGGTTTTTAAGAACCCCCTAATTGGACATTCATGAGTTTGCTGCATTGTAAGATGTTTCCGACTAATAAAATATTTCTACGATTAAACTTACATATTAAATATATTTTCTGGTTTAGAATATCAGTGTCTGTATAGTCAATGTGTTTTTGGTCGTCTTAATGTTTGTAAGAAGCCCAAACTGGATTTTTTCTATTCGAAATTTTCAAATAGTATTTTCATATATTCGAATATCTGAAGTTGTTAGATTGTGTGAGGAAAACGATTTTAAATAAGATGAATAATACCGTTTTTTTTATTGTAAGACTCTTGTCACGTGCATTCAATGGGAAATACCGGCCTCGGTAGCGTAGTGGTTAGGCCATCGGTCTACAGGCTGGTAGGTACTGGGTTCGGATCCCAGTCGAGGCATGGGATTTTTAATCCAGATACCAACTCCAAACCCTGATTGAGTGCTCCGCAAGGCTCAATGGGTAGGTATAAACCACTTGCACCGACCAGTGATCCATAACTGGTTCAACAAAGGCCATGGTTTGTGCTATCCTGCCTGTGGGAAGCGCAAATAAAAGATCCCTTGCTGCCTGTCGCAAACGAGTAGCCTATGTGGCGACAGTGGGTTTCCTCTAAACAAAATCTGTGTGGTCCTTAACCATATGTCTGACGCCATATAACCGTAAATAAAATGTGTTGAGTGAGTCGTTAAATAAAACACTTCTTTCTTTCAATGGGAAACATAAAACGCATCTCGAGTTTCATAACAGAGTATTCTTAGTGACGTCATGCGGACAGCTGAAATTCATATAAAAAGTATTTTCGATAACAGGGAAATGGGGTTCATCTACACAAATCAGTTTTAAAAGTTATAAACAAGAATTAAAATAAATATCTGCGATCAATTCATATAACAGTAGTTTTGCGAATATTATACACTTTTCTATCGGCCAATTTTATACATTATTCAAGACAAAATTGGCTACGTCATATTTAAGATTACAACTAGAAACAGGTCAGTGGCTTAACATTCCTCAAGAAAACATGTTACATAAAATTTGTAATACTGATATTGGAGATGAACAACAGTATATATTCAATTGTAAAAATCAAAATATTGAAAACAGTAGAAGAAACATGTATATGAAATTATCAACAACTAAAATCCCAAAAGATTAATTTGCTTGATATTGATTCCATATAAACCAACATGGATACTGATGCGGGTATTGATTCAGTTAAAACAACTTTTAAGAGTACCCAGATCTCAAAAGACCAGATAAAAACATTACTGCGCTGTTGGAATTAATCCTGAAAGGAAAATTAATGATTCTGAGTTTGATGAAGAAAAGATTCAGCAGGTGTGTGTTGTGTTATAATCCTAGCGTGTTTAAAATTAAAGGTATTCTTGTTTTATTTATTTATTTTTATTTATTTATTTATTATAGATACTGCGTGTTGATACATGTTCTTACCATTTACCTATGTAATCGCATTGTCGTCAAGATTGTTACATATTGTAATGTATCCGAGTGTTGTTAAATAAATTCATCCAAATTCGTTCAGTCGGCAGTACAAATCATGTCTACGAATTCGTTTAAAGCTGAGTACTGTAAAAATACTATATTTTCTAGCAAAAAAAATATAAAATAAAATAAAACAAAAACAAAAACATAACATAACATAACATAACATAACATAACATAACATAACATAACATAACATAACATAACATAACATAACATAACACAACATAACATAACATAACATCATAACATAACATAACATCATAACATCATAACATAACATAACCTCATAACATCATAACATAACATAACATAAAACAAAACAAAACAATACAAACCCCCCCCCAAAACACAACAACCCCCCCCCAAAAAAAAAAGAAAAAAAAAAGAAGCAAAATTTGAATAGAATGTGGGGGTGTTGACATTCACAATCCATTAATACTGAACGAGAAGTCAAAATAGATAGCTAGGTTACCTACCGGTCAGAACTGAATTAAAAAAGAAATTGGGGGGATAGGGGTTATTAAAAGTCTATTACTCAGTTAAAACCCGTTAGTTTGATAACGTAAATTGTTGTTTAGTTGGTATTCGAATATTTGCTCGTCATTTCCATCGGATATTCGAATACCATTTTCAGGCCGAATGTCGAACACTAATATCTAGTCACCTGTAATACAGAACTTCACATACGTTGTTTTCGCTTCCTATTTATTGTACAAGTTTATTTTGCGCAAGAATATATACCACGAGACCGCATTCTTATGCAAAATAAAGGAGTACAATAAAGAGGAAGCGAAAACAACGTATGCGAAGTTCTGTATTTATTACATATCTTCTTTTATGTTTCACAAAAACGATTTTTAATTTAACATCATAACATCACTTTGTTAAATCTATGATCAAAACTCCTTTCATGGATTTCGTTAACGTTAAAAATCAAGCTCTGCGGCAGCCTTGTGTAATGTTTCAAATACGATGTGACGTAATTTGTAAATCATATATGATGTCAGCAAATAAAAGGCGCTAACTGCAGTAAAAATAAAAAGGGAATTCCCCATTTAATAGCTCCGGTCTAAATCGCACATATGTGCGATACAAAATAAATTTATCACACGGTTTAAAAATAATAATAAAACACAATATGTTGGACAAACGTAAAGTGAACTGAGAATTAAAGCAGTTTGTCACAAGCATGATATTCGGCATGAAGTTGACACCCCTGTCGCCAATCACTTCAATCTACCTGACCATTCATTAGATGGACATTTTGAAATAATTCCAATTGAACAACCCTTGATACTTGGTTCAAAAGACGAAACAGACCTCTTGAGACTGGAGCGAGAGGTCTTCTGGATTTGTAGATTAGATACCAAAAAGCCATTTGGAATCAACAGTCTGGTTAGCCTTCGAAAGAGATAAAACTAGTTCCCAATAATTTACAATCGACGTAGCGTTTGATATTTGTAAAATTATAAATGAGGAATTTTTGAATCTGCAAACGATTTAAGAAAAAACCCCCACCCCATTACAGCACGTCCTAGTTATTGCATACGGAAGAAAATCCAAGTCTCAAGGATATCTTGGTCTCCACACGACTACCCGTCGGATAAGCCTGATTGTAACCCTCTAAACCAGTCCATATCTCAGCGTTTGGTTTGTTTGTTATCCCTTTTCCTAGCACTTTTCTAAAACAAATATATCTTATTCGACTAATAAACACAACATAGTACTAGCCAAACAAATTAAAAACAAGAATGACCGGAAAACGTTCATATGTTGAATATCAAAACGGCGCAAAATTAGAAAATAATAAGATTTTAGTTTAAAACATTCCTGAGCCAGTGCCTTACTTCATTCTTACATCTCCCTCTCTCTCTCTTTCTAGCAAGGAATATTTTATTCTACAGACAGGATAGCACATTTCACGGCCTTTGATATACCAGTTGTAGTACACTGGCTGGAACGAAAATCCCCCAATGGGCTTGCAATAAGAATTAAAAAATAAAAATTCAATTTTTTCTTCTTCAAAAAATAGTTACTACAAAATACTTTCTAATTTTTATGCACCATATATATGCTACATGACGTATCAGATTTTTTTTTAATTGTCTCATATTTTTACTGGTTATAGTATTTCTTTTAATATATTGAACCTCGTGATATTTCGACTAAAAATAAATCACCTTTATGCTCTGACCATTGATATTTGAAGCTGGACACGAGTTGTGTTTCATATTTCATTATTTTTTTTGTTAAATTAAATTGCAATAGCCAACGACCAGCATCTTATGGAATGGGGGGGGGAGGGTCTGGTGGTGGGAGAGAAGTTGGCGTGATTTAGCTCAGTCGGTTGATTGCTCGCTTGAGGTGCTTGCGTCGCAGGATCGAACTACGTCAGTAGATCCATTCAATTGATTGGGTTTTTCTTGTTCCAACCTGTGCACCATAACTGATCAAAAACCGCGGTATGTGCTTTCCTGTTTGTTGTCAAATACATATAAAAGATTCCTTACTGCTAATGAGGAAAAAGTAGCGGGTTTCCTCTCTAAGACTATATGTCAAAATTACCAAATGTTTGACATCCAATAAGCCGATGATTAATTAATTAAACAAACTGCACACTTATGGAATGCGTATTAATATAACAGACGATAAATTGAACGATAATATTTCAAGTCATAAAACAATCATAAAAGTGATGCTGTTGTTTAAGTTATTTCGTTTCTCTTTGCCAACCGAGCTCGAAATCACGCAATTTCATTAGCGTAAACGACGCGTAACAATCGTTACAATGAATAGACTGCAATAAAGTAGTGTAATAATTTCTGAAATAAACATTTTATATTCAAATACACCTGACCGTGAAATAGACCCATCGTCATGAGTGTGTACCAGGCTAAAAAACTGGTTTACCCATGGGATTATGTCACTTTCAAATGCACATGATAACAATATAAACATTGACATGACGTATGGCTTGTATTAGGAAAAACAACTAATGCAAGATATCAAGTTTTATTTGCAGGAAGGTAATTTCATTGTCTTTGCCGAGTCGAATAATTTTTTTTATATGTTTTGTAAAAAAAATTTGATTTATTAATTTAAACAAAAAAAAAATCTGCAGTATCAAGGTTAATAATCTTGTTTGTTGGTTTATGTCAGCCCCATGCAGTACTAAGTAATAAAATCCATAAATATCAGTACCTAAAGTAGGTATGTCTGTTTCCGTCAATGGGGGGGGGGGGGGGGGGTGTGTGTGTGTGTGTGTGTGTGTGTGTGTGTGTCTATTGGGGGGGGGGGGGTGTCTATTGCGAATGTCCAAAACAAACTCTTTTTGTTTAAGGAAATATTAGAGTAAAATTGATAGGTAATACGATATAGGTTGTGGAAGGAAGAAAGGAAGGAAGGAAGGAAGGAAGGAAGAAAGGAACGAAAGAAAGAAATGTTTTATTTAACGACGCACTCAACACATTTTATTTACGATTATATGGCGTCGGATATATATATATATATATAGGTTGTGGATGCGTTCACATGAATAACAAAAGTTTGTTTTGTTTAACGACACCACTAGAACATATTAATTTATTAATCATCTGGTATTGGATGTCAACCATTTGGTAATTTTGTTATATAGTCTTAGAGAAAACGCGCTACATTTTTTTACCATCAGCAGTAATGGATCTTTTATATGCACTTTCCCACAGACAGGAAAACACATACCACGGCCTTTGTCCATTTGATATTTCAAACCCTGACTAAGCCAAGCGTGCTTGAAGATTTGTTTGAGATTCATTTCATTTCAACTTATTTTCATGCTTATATCCAATTAAGGTTCAAGCACGCTGTCCTGGGCACACATATCATCTATCGCGGCTGTCTGTCCACGACAGTGGGTTAGTTGTTACTTGGTTAGTGGTTAGTGAAAGAGAAGAGGGTGTAGTGGTTCTTACACCTACCCATTGAGTCGTTAAAAACTCGCTCTGTGTGGGAGCCGGTACCGGGCTGCGAACCCTGTACCTACCAGCCTTATGTCCGATGACAGTGGGTTAGTTGTTAATTGTTAGTGGTTAGTGAGAGAGAAGAGGATGTAGTGGTCTTACACCTACCCACTGAGTCATTAAAAACTCGCTCTTGGTGGGAGCCGGTACCGGGCTGCGAACCCTGTACCTACCAGCCTTATGTCCGATGACTTAATAACCACGACACCACCGATCCAGACACGTTCGTTGCAGACACTTGAACTAACAGTCGTTTCTAGGCTGGCGCACTTAAGACTCCCTGGCTTAAAAGAAGCCATACACAGAATTCTCGCGATTTCATTAGTGGTAACGGCGCGTGACATCCCCGCATCATGCGGAGAGAAATAAACGGGTTTCTCACCGTTTCACCCGTCAGTCGCTGTGACCGCTTAGCGACACTCACCATTAAATTTATCCCACGGATGCATTTGTTGCACTCGTGATCCGAATTTCGATTACCAGAACAGAACAGAACACAACTTTGTATGAGCACAATGACATATGAGGAACATACAATAACAATACGGAGCGTAGGCCGAAACCAAATCTAGCCACATGCCTCGGTGGTGTCGTGGTTGAACCATCAGACGTAAAACTGGTAGGTATAGGGTTCGCAGGCCGGTACCGGCTCCCACACAGATCCCTTTCTGCATTAGGAAAAATGTAGCGGGATTCCTCTGATGACTATATGCCAGAATTACCAAATGTTTGACATCCAGTAGCCAATGATTAATAATCAATGTGCTCTAGTGGTGTCGTTAAACAAAACAAACAAACTACAACGCGTTGTTATATGTGTGTGTGTGTGTGTTCATTCTATTGTATGCGATCCCATACACTGAATTGAATTGAAATATTCATTATATACATGCAGAAAACAATGGTGGGTGTGATTTTAAAGATATAACAAATAAAAGTAATATATACCGCTAAGCTATATTTCCAACATTAAAAGAACTACCTCGAGTTTGCTGAATTGTAAGATATTTCTGATTAATAATATATTTTAACTACGAGTACTATATTTATACAGTCTACCATGATTTTGGAAAATACTCGATTCTGATTGGTCAATCAGTCCTGAGTTTACAACCATTGTAAAATGTTTTCGATCAATAGAACCTTTTTTTATGACGTAACATACAATACATTTTTAAAATTTAAAATATCAGTGTCTGTATTTACAAAGTGTTTGTTGTTGTCCTAATGCTTGTAGTAACCCAAACCGGATTTTACCTCCAAATAATTTCGTACGTACGAAACATTATATATCACAAATTAAAGTAAAAACTGAGCGCTACAAACATTAGTATACGACCGCAAACACATTCGATATACAGACACTGGTATTCTAAACAAGAAAATGTATTTAGTATTAAATAATAGTCGCCAACAAGGCTCTGTCATCGCAAACATCTTACATTGGCTGCACACTCAGGACAGTCCGTTTAAATTAGCTTTAACATACACACGTTCGGTTTTAAATGACAGGTATTAAACAAAAGATAACCTACCTTAAAAATAAAATTAGAATATGTTCAGACTATCAGTGTCAGTACATTTAGGGTGTTTCTGGCACCGTGCTTATAAAACTTTTAGAGTGTAGACTTGAGACACTAATGAGACACTAATGAGTCTGAGACACTAATGTCATGACAACACCATACAAATGTTATGTGTGTGACGTCATTAAAGATTGATTCTGGGGCCCCATTTCACTAAACATCGTAAGTTTACGCCTGCTACTAGCAGTTATACCGTTCGTGCGTTTGCACGTGTTTGGCATTAATTTCACGCAGCAAATTACATCACTACAAAAGATGGATTATTTTAAAAACAAAAGATAATAAAATATGTGTTCTTCTAACTATATTTGTTGTACTATAATAGTAATAAGAAGTGTGGTTTAGTCGTAGATTTACCTTTACGTGCAAAACTAGACTAACGATGTTTTGTGAAATTGGGCCTTGGGGCCTAATTCACTAAACTCTCCCAAATCTGCAATCTCACAGAGCAGCCGGCCTCGGTGGCGTCGTGGCAGGCCATCGGTCTACAGGCTGGTAGGTACTGGGTTCGGATCCCAGTCGAGGCATGGGATTTTTAATCCAGATACCGACTCCAAACCCTGAGTGAGTGCTCCGCAAGGCTCAATGGGTAGGTGTAAACCACTTGCACCGACCAGTGATCCATAACTGGTTCAACAAAGGCCATGGTTTGTGCTATCCTGCCTGTGGGAAGTGCAAATAAAAGATCCCTTGCTGCCTGTCGTAAAAAGAGTAGCCTATGTGGCGACAGCGGGTTTCTTCTAAAAACAGTGTCAGAATGACCATATGTTTGACGTCCAATAGCCGATGATAAGATACAAAAATCAATGTGCTCTAGTGGCGTCGTTAAATAAAAAAAACTTTGCTTTGCTCACAGAGCAATGCTAAAAGATACAAAGAGGATACTTTGCTGTCTAACAGAGCTTATGAGACCTTTGTGAATTAGGCCCCTGGAGTCTAAAAGTTTTATAAGTACAAGGCCAGAAAAGCACTAAATGTACGGGTCCTGGTCGTCTGAATATTTACAAAATTGATTTGTCCTCCAAATAATTTCGTACTTAAAAAAAAAAAAATGTATATATTAAAGATCAACATTTATATTTTAAAAAATGTAATTCACTATTGTTCGGTATCTACGTATACCTTTAACAATATATATGAAGTTTCAATAAAATAAAATATTTTACCCGTTTTTAATATATTCGCTATGAAAAGTCGCATTTCCCCATCGTTTGCCAAAACGCCTGTCGACTCGAAGAGCCAAGTCACGTGACCCCGTGACGCGCTAACCGGCATAACATTGAACGCGTGATTCGCAGCCTTTCAAACATTTTACTGGGAAAGTGGAACACGTGTATTTTTAAAACGAGAATTTTTTTATTATATTGAACTGAATTGTATGCATGAAATATTCTTTTGGAGATAATTTTCAAATGTAAAATATGTTGAACCATTGTTTAGTGTTTGGATGTATCAGAGCAGCAGTTTTTCCGAACTTTAAACAAACCGACAACCACAGGGTTTGCATGGAAGTGGTTCTTAAACAGAACCCGTGCGTAATGGAAAGGACCATCACGATGGGATAGGATCTGCAGTGACCACTTCATCCCTGGGGATTACGACAAATATAAAACCTTTTTTTTCCTTTTTAAAAAAAACCCAAACATATTTGTTCCAAGCCTGTATACCCACAGGCACATGTTCAACGATTGCGCATGGTACAACAAACAAGAAACCACGACGAGCACGAGCTAAATTAGAGCTCAAAAGGATGGGGGGGGGGGGGGGAGACGAGGAGGGTACCAGAACAGGGGCGGCAGTGTAAAATATAGGCTAGTGGTACGACTCTTCTTTCAAATTCATTTGAGGACATTTTCACAGATACAATAAATATAACCCACAAAAGTGCCTCTTTGAAAAGTGTTAGGCCATCCGCCGTCTCTGCAGTGGCAGAGGGAGGGGCCTATGGGAACCCACCCCATCAAACTTTTTTTTCTTTTTTCTTTAAACTATTAAATTTTATAAAATCATATATATATACATGTATATACATAGTGTGTGTTTCCCCCCCCCCCCCCCCCCCCCCCAATCCCAATATAAAATCCTGCCTACGCCACTGGAGGGTACCAAGCTTAGAACCGGCATTAT
Organism: Gigantopelta aegis; assembly: GCF_016097555.1. NCBI lineage: Eukaryota > Metazoa > Mollusca > Gastropoda > Neomphalida > Peltospiridae > Gigantopelta > Gigantopelta aegis. Next base: position 25,414,784 of record NC_054709.1, read on the forward strand.
GTGTAAACCGGCACCGTTTTAAAGTCCCGTTCAGCTACCGTTAATTTATTAGGAAACAAAAAATCTGTCGACATACTGTCTGCCAGTGGTCACCTTTTAACAATGACGGCAGTTCCCCGGTAATTAGGACACCACAGAAAGTGTTATAAAATAATCGCACCTCTTTGAATGCTTAACATACAATGAACAACACCTGTAGTAACGAGTGTAGGTAGAAAGATAAATCGTATTATTATTTGTATGTGTTCATACCTGCATTGTATCATACCTATCTAAGACAATAAATTCAGATCCCTATTTATGTGATATTAATCAATAAAATAATGTTATTTATTCTGCTTGTTGTTTTAAATGCGTTCTGATCTCAACAAATATTTTTATTACATTCAAATGTTAATATCCCACTTTCAAGAGTCAAAAATGTAGGTAACTAGGTTAACGTGCTTATATACCACTTCCTCACCAATCGAGGTACCATTAGAGTAGATGTACAAATGTGTTAAGACCAAAATGTCCAAAGTAGCATCTGTCAAGAATCCGCTGTTTTTCGAACAATCATTCTCTGCTGTCGGCATGTTGACCTACTAACAGAACGCCTGATGCTACGTCACAGGTCTGATGCGGGTCAAATCGACTGAGCAGTGGGTTTTTTCCCCAAGCGTTTTACAAAAGTCACTTTATTAATAACTGGGATGGTATTTTTGTTTTTTTTATTTTTAATACTGTAATGTTTATGTATTTGTTTATACTGTGTATTAATAATGTGCCATGATTGTGGACCTTTAATTGAGGAAATAAAATGAAGTTTAACCTAGTGCAAATAATAGAACAGTAAAATGTACAGCCGCTATAATTTTATTTAGAAAAATATATTTAATATATAATTATACAGTCGCTGATAAGTCTCTGTCGGTCTACTCCATCCAGAACTTTTATTGCAGTTTTTACGAGATACTGAATTTTATTCTAAATTTTAATTATATCTATCTGTGATATTTGTACTTTTACACAGTCCTTTACACTGTGTTTTTATTTAATTGTTGAATTTTTATATTGATGATGATCATCACACTTTTCTTGCATTTTACCATAGTTTGACACCCAATAGCCGATGTATTTTTCGTGCTGGGGTGTCGTTAAACATTCATTCATTCATTCATTCTGTCGGTCTACATTATCTTAACAATCGCCGAAAACTCAGTTTAGTCCATTTAACTCTCTTCTTGCAGAACATAATCACTAATTTTATTCGATAGCATCAAATGTTTTCTGATACCGGCCTCGGTGGCGTAGTGGTTAGGCCATCGGTCAAGAGGCTGGTAGGTACTGGGTTCGGATCCCAGTCGAGGCATGGGATTTTTAATCCAGATATCGACTCCAAACCCTGAGTGAGTGCTCCGCAAGGCTCAATGGGTAGGTGTAAACCACTTGCACCGACCAGTGATCCATAACTGGTTCAACAAAGGCCATGGTTTGTGCTATCCTGCCTGTGGGAAGCGCAAATAAAAGATCCCTTGCTGCTAATCGGAAAGATTAGCCCATGTAGTGGCGACAGCGGGTTTCCTCTCAAAAATCTGTGTGGTCCTTAACCATATGTCTGACGCCATATAACCGTAAATAAAAATGTGTTGAGTGCGTCGTTAAAAATAAACATTTCTTTCTTTCTTTCTTTCTAAATGTTCTCTGAGGTGTTGAAGGAAATGTTTTATTTAAAGACGCACTCAACACATTCTATTTACAGTTATATTGCGTCGGACGTATGGTTAATGACTGCACAGATATTGAGAGAGAAAACCCGCTGTCGCCACTTCATGGGCTACTCTTTTCCGAGGTGTTAAAGTTCCTTTTTTGTTACCGGTGATTTAATAGCTGTACAACAGATAAAACGCTTGGTCGCTTATACTAATGCATTTTTATATGCTTATTGGAAAGACAAATCGGGCGTCTGTGATTGTCCATCATGATTAAACTTTAATAAAATAAAACCAAGAAAAACATGTTTAGATCTTAACTGGTTGGAAGAACATCATGCTTGAATCTTTATTGGATGTAGGCACGAAATCAAATTAAAACGAAATGAACGCGAAATATATAATTTCCATTAATCGCGTTTACAAAACGATTAACAGCATTCTATTAAGTCTGCGACTAAGAAAAGTCCCGTTTCTAACGGTAAATTTATCAGTATATTATTATGATGATGATTTATTTATCACAGAGTATTCGTAGTTCGTGGTAGCAAACTGGTTTCTAGCACAAGCCAATTACTTCCAGCGATTGTTGTTTTGATACGCCAAGAAAACAGAAGTTTATTTATTCCATACCTATTCAATCTTACTATAGTGACAACGACATTTTGAAACCGTGTGATAAATTTATTTTGTATCGCACATATTATGTGACTTTTAAATGGGGAATTCCCTTTTTCTTTTTACTGCTGTTAGCGCCTTTTATTTACTTACGTCATATCGTATTTGAAACATTACACAAGGCTGCGCAGAGCACGATTCTTAACGTTAAGCAAATCCATGAAAGGAGTTTTGATCACAGATTTGACAAATTGTTGTTATGACGTTAAATTAAAAACCGTTTTTGTAAAATAAAAGAAGGTATGTAATAAATGCAGAACTTCACATACGTTGTTTTCGCTTCCTAATTATTGCACTAGTTTATTTTGCGAAAGAACATACGCGGTCTCGTGGTATATATTCTTGCGCAAAATAAACTCGTGCAATAAATAGGAAGCGAAAACAACGTATGTGAAGTTCTGTCTATATATTTCACACAGGCCTCGGTGGTGTCGTGGTTAAGCCATCGGACGTAAGGCTGAGAAGTACAGGGTTCGCAGCCCGGTACTGACCTCGGTGGTGTCGTGGTTAAGCCATCGGACATAAAGCTGGTAGGTACATGGTACGCAGCTCGGTACCGGCTCCCACCCAGAGCGAGTTTTAATGACTCAGTGGGTAGGTGTAAGACCACTACACCCTCTTCTCTCTCACTAACAACTTAGTTAACAACTAACCCACTGTCCTGGACAGACAACCCAGATACCAGAGATGTGTGCTAAAAACAGCATGCTTGTACCTTAATTGGAAATAAGCACGAAAACAATTTTTTTTTTTTTTTTACCACAAACCTTTAGCTATAACAAATCTTTACGCCAAAGAAGAAAGTATTTATAGTAGTAAAATGTCATTTGTGTTTCATGTGATACCGTGCACGTTCTGTCTCCTATTATATAAACGTGTTGAACCAGTGCCCCCTTTAAGTAGACCAATAATGGTTATTGTCATAGATTTTAGAACTGTTGGCCAGGAAGAAAAACAAAGCTAGTGTGTCAACAGGTAGTTGAACCCAGAGAGTAGAAGTGGAATAGACACGTCACGATAACGCGTGGGTAACTAGACGAATACGTGATCGCCAGTTACTAGTGTGTGTGTTAAAATATATAGAATACACAGTAGAGATGAAGCCCCCCCCCCTCCCCCCCCAAAAAAAAAAAAAAAAAAAAAAAAAAAAAAAAAAAAAAAAAAAAAAAGTTAAAAAAAAAAGTCAAAAAAAAAAGAAAGAAAAAAAGGTAGAAATTAAAAAGAAAACCCCCCGGAAATAGTTAAATCGGCCTTGCATTTTATATTATAGATTTTGTAGCTAGAAAAAATAACTCACTTAGGATCGTTTTGCATGTACGCGTTTTATTTTGTTTGTTTGTTTGTTTTGTTTTAAATTGGGGTGGGGGGGTTTTCGTGGTGCGGACACAGTTACCAAAAACCTCGACGATCAAAAGGACACAGTGCCACTTATAACCATATTAATCGGCTGGGGGTTTTCGTTTTGATTTGTGTGTGTGTGTGTGTGTGTTTGTGTGTGTTGGGGTGGGGTGGGGGTGGGGGTGGGGGGCGTTTCACATTGATACCGCAACAGAAACTGCGCATATAAGTATGCTGAACTTGATTATATTGAACAAATGGTGTGTTAATAATTAATAAAGAAAGATATTTTGGAAAACAGACATTTGTACTCATAAGTAATGCAAAAGACATTTTTGAATTTCGAAACCTCCTGTGTGTAATGATGACATACTAGATGACCCAACAAAAGCGTGTGTAATAACCTGAAGTTATATATATGTACATACATGCAATTTTAATTTGTCTCGAAAAGTAACCTATTCGACCAGTTATATAGACATCAAACCCCATGTTATCATTAAAAGGAAAACTGAAAGGGAGAGAGAGAGAGAGAGAGAGAGAGAGAGAGAGAGAGAGAGAGAGAGAGAGAGAGAGAGAGAGAGAGAGAGAGAGAGAGAGAGAGAGAGAGAGAATAAACTGAGGGATGCTAGCAAAACATTTGCTAAACTATGTTACAAATATCATGTAATTGATGGTAAATTAAAATTAAATGTCAAATGTCAGATGTCAAACGTTTCATATTCAAAGTGGGTATGTTGATTAAAATACACCCACACTAAATCACAAAACAAAAACAAACAAAACTAAAATATTTTCAACAATGGAAATTAATTCGGTATAAAGGAACATTAAACTTGATAGTTTTAGTGATGTTATTCCCTCGAACTTAATGTTTCAATAATTCGAGAAGATTAGTTTATCATCGGCTGTTGGATGTCAAACATTTGATAATTGTAACATTCAGCAGAAATGGCTCTTTTATATGCATTTTCCCACAAAAATTACAACATAGCATTTGATATACCAGACGTGAGGCACTGGCTGAGAATGGAAACCGTAATAGTTTCTTACTGTACAAAATATGAACAAAAATACCAAAAATACCCCCCCCCCCCCCAAAAAAAAAAAAAAAGTAAAAAAAAAAAAAAGAGAAGAAATCGTATCTGTGCACAAAGTAGAGTCAAAAGGAAGTTTTCACAACGTCGTCACTGCTACCATAAATCACCGTCATTCATTTCATCTTTTCTCGTGCTTACATCCAATAAAGGGTCAAGCACGCTGTCCTGTGCACACACCTCAGCTATCTGGGCTGTCTGTCCAGGGCAGTTGATTAGTTGAAAAAGGCGTAGTGGTCTTACATCTACCCACTTAGTCGTTACATTACAACTCGCTCTGGGTGGGAGCCGGTATCGGGCTGCGAACCCAGTACCTACCAGTTCAATGGCTTGACCACGACACCAACGAGGCCGAAACCGAGTTCATACGACTTCGTGTTTTATTTACAAAGACAAGAGATGTAACGCCATCACGCAGATTTCTCATTCACTACATAGACAAACAAAACTGTATTTACAATAGAATCATGGGTATTCATACACACACACCGTTTCTAGCGACACCTCTTAGCTACTTTACTGTTAGCGGTCTAGCGAAACGCCGGACACGTGTTGGTCAACAATGCCATCGTATCTATGCCATAAGAGTATTGTCAGATGTTCTCTGGGACCCAGGAACAATAGAACTCAGAAACACGGTCAAGGTTGCGTATCCTGTGTATTAGCTTGTAAATTGTGTTATTAACTGGAGTGTTTTTCTAACAATATACATGGGCGTACAACACCACCAGAATTTGGCATTAAAGGGACAGATCCTAGTTTTTAAACACTAAGGTATATTTTTGACCTAGACTAGTTTCAACCCGTAAAAACGGACACTAAGATTAACCTTAGACAGTTAAAGGGACAGACCTAGTTTTTAAACACTAAGGTATATTTTTCACCTAGACTAGTTTCAACCCATAAAAACGGACACTAAGATTAGCCTTAGACAGTTAAAGGGACAGATCCTAGTTTTTAAACACTAAGGTATATTTTTCACCTAGACTAGTTTCAACCCATAAAAACGGACACTAAGATTTGCTTTAGACAGTTAAAGGGACAGACCTAGTTTTTAAACACTAAGGTATATTTTTCACCTAGACTAGTTTCAACCCATAAAAACGGACACTAAGATTAGCCTTAGACAGTTAAAGGGACAGATCCTAGTTTTTAAACACTAAGGTATATTTTTCACCTAGACTAGTTTCAACCCATAAAAACGGACACTAAGATTTGCTTTAGACAGTTAAAGGGACAGACCTAGTTTTTAAACACAAAGGTATATTTTTCACCTAGACTAGTTTCAACCCGTAAAAACGGACACTAAGATTAGCCTTAGACAGTTAAAGGGACAGATCCTAGTTTTTAAACACAAAGGTATATTTTTCACCTAGACTAGTTTCAACCCGTAAAATCGGACACTAAGATTAGCCTTAGACAGTTAAAGGGACAGATCCTAGTTTTTAAACACAAAGGTATATTTTTCACCTAGACTAGTTTCAACCCGTAAAAACGGACACTAAGATTAGCCTTAGACAGTTAAAGGGACAAACCCTAGTTTTTAAACACAAAGCTATATTTTTCACTTAGACTAGTTTCAACCCGTAAAAATGGATACTAAGTTTGGTTAATTTACAAACCTGTAACAAATTTGGATACAACATGGTAAAACAAGTATCTGATGTTGAAATACCCTTAAAAATAGATAAAAACGCGACTTCATAATCGTTACTTCTTAGACGCACGTGCGTTTCTAAAAATATGAAAAATGCATTTTGTGGAATTAGAAACACCATGATGACCAGAAGCACTTCGCTTGCACGGAAATGGATAATCTAAACAATAAAATATAAGTAATGTTTGATTTCAGTGATCCTAAACGGCTTTAATGAAGAAATATATGTCTTAGTGTTTAAAAACTTGGGCCTGTCCCTTTAACACCGCTTGATTGTGCAAAATGGTAAATTAGAGATCTTAGTAAATCTTAGCCAGAGGGCTGTCTTTAAATGCATGCTACAATCCGTCTTCATGTAAGTCAGTAATGTATACATATAATCTTATTTGATTTCATTTATATTTGTTTTCGTCCTTATATTCAATTATGGTTCAAGCACGCTGTCTTTGGCACACTCGCACCTCAGCTATCTGGGCTGTTTGTCCATGAAAGAAGACTATTAGTTAATTGTTAATGGTTAGTGAGATAGAAGTAGTTGGTATAATAAATGATAGCTAAGGACTACTCATGCAGTATTTTCTATATACCATATTTCCTTTAATAAGCGCACGGACGCTTATTCATTTCAAAATGGTCGCAGACTCGGCGCTTATTGGAGACTGGCGCTTACCGGAGACCCGGCCTTTATGTTTTTAAATAAAATTTAGAAATTAAGACTAAATACTACAAATAATTTTATTTATTTGCTGATATAATACTGAGTTTATAGTAGTGAACTCTAGCCATCCATCCATGCGGTTCTACGTTTTAAGAGAGGAAGTGATAAAAGAGGGACCCGTCATATTTTTTTTTCAAAATTATGCCAGGGAGTTTCCGTCTGTTTTACCCGCCCTGCGCTTATTGGAGGCCCGGTGCTTACTGGATGCCCGGCGCTTATTGGTGGCCCGGTGCTTATTGGAGGCCAGGTGCTTATTGGAGGCCGCCGCTTATTGTAGTCACATCGTTTATTAGAGGTCCGGCGCTTATTGGAGGCCCGGCGCTTATTGGATGTCCATCGCTTATTAGAGGCCCGGCGTTTATTGGAGGCCCGGCGCTTATTGGATGTCCATCGCTTATTAGAGGCCCGGCGCTTATTGGATGTCCATCGCTTATTAGAGGCCCGGCGTTTATTGGAGGCCCGACGCTTATTGGATGTCCATCGCTTAGTGGAGGCCCGGCGCTTATTGGATGTCCATCGCTTATTAGAGACCCGGCGCTTATTGGATGTTCATCGCTTATTAGAGGCCCGGCGTTTATTGGATGTCCATCGCTTATTGGAGGCCCGGCGCTTATTGGATGTCCATCGCTTATTAGAGGCCCGGCGCTTATTTGATGTCCATCGCTTATTAGAGGCCCGGCGTTTATTGGAGGCCCGGCGCTTATTGGATGTCCATCGCTTATTAGAGGCCCGGCGTTTATTGGATGTCCATCGCTTATTGGAGGCCCGGCGCTTATTGGATGTCCATCGCTTATTGGAGGCCCGGCGTTTATTGGATGTCCATCGCTTATTAGAGGCCCGGCGCTTATTGGATGTCCATCGCTTATTGGAGGCCCGGCGCTTATTGGATGTCCATCGCTTATTAGAGGCCCGGCGTTTATTGGTAGCCCGGCGCTTATTGGATGTCCATCGCTTATTAGAGGCCCGGCGTTTATTGGATGTTCATCGCTTATTAGAGGCCCGGCGTTTATTGGATGCCCATCGCTTATTAGAGGCCCGGCGCTTATTGGATGTCCATCGCTTATTAGAGGCCCGGCGTTTATTGGAGGCCCGGCACTTATTGGATGTCCATCGCTTATTGGAGGCCCGGCGCTTATTGGAGGTCGGGACTTATTGGAGGCCGGCGCTTATTGGAGGCCCAGCTCTTATTGGAGGCCCGGTGCTTATTGGAGGTAGGTGCTTATTGGAAGCCCAGCTCTTATTGGAAGCCCGTTGCTTACTGGAGGTAGGCGCTTATTGGAGGCCCGTTGCTTATTGGAGGTCGGCGCTTATTGGAGGCCCGGCGCTTATTGGAGGTCGGCACTTACTGGAGGCCGGCGCTTATTGGATGTCCATCGCTTATTGGAGGCCCGGCGCTTATTGGATGTCCATCGCTTATTGGAGGCCCGGCGTTTATTGGATGTCCATCGCTTATTAGAGGCCCGGCGCTTATTGGATGTCCATCGCTTATTGGAGGCCCGGCGCTTATTGGATGTCCATCGCTTATTAGAGGCCCGGCGTTTATTGGTAGCCCGGCGCTTATTGGATGTCCATCGCTTATTAGAGGCCCGGCGTTTATTGGATGTTCATCGCTTATTAGAGGCCCGGCGTTTATTGGATGCCCATCGCTTATTAGAGGCCCGGCGCTTATTGGATGTCCATCGCTTATTAGAGGCCCGGCGTTTATTGGAGGCCCGGCGCTTATTGGATGTCCATCGCTTATTAGAGGCCCGGCGCTTATTGGATGTCCATCGCTTATTAGAGGCCCAGCGCTTATTGGATGTCCATCGCTTATTAGAGGCCCGGCGTTTATTGGAGGCCCGGCGCTTATTGGATGTCCATCGCTTATTAGAGGCCCGGCGCTTATTGGATGTCCATCGCTTATTAGAGGCCCGACTCTTATTGGGTGTCCATCGCTTATTAGAGGCCCGACGTTTATTGGAGGCCCGGCGCTTATTGGATGTCCATCCCTTATTAGAGGCCCGGCGTTTATTAGAGACCCGGCGCTTATTGGATGTCCATCGCTTATTAGAGGCCCGACGTTTATTGGAGGCTGACGCTTATTTCTGGCCCGGTGCTTATTGGAGGCCCGGTGCTTATTGGAGGCCGCCGCTTATTGGATGTCCATCGCTTATTAGAGGCCCGGCGTTTATTGGAGGCCCGGCGCTTATTGGATGTCCATCGCTTATTAGAGGCCCGGCGCTTATTGGATGTCCATCGCTTATTAGAGGCCCAGCGCTTATTGGATGTCCATCGCTTATTAGAGGCCCGGCGTTTATTGGAGGCCCGGCGCTTATTGGATGTCCATCGCTTATTAGAGGCCCGGCGCTTATTGGATGTCCATCGCTTATTAGAGGCCCGACTCTTATTGGGTGTCCATCGCTTATTAGAGGCCCGACGTTTATTGGAGGCCCGGCGCTTATTGGATGTCCATCCCTTATTAGAGGCCCGGCGTTTATTAGAGACCCGGCGCTTATTGGATGTCCATCGCTTATTAGAGGCCCGACGTTTATTGGAGGCTGACGCTTATTTCTGGCCCGGTGCTTATTGGAGGCCCGGTGCTTATTGGAGGCCGCCGCTTATTGGAGGCCCATCGCTTATTAAAGGCCCGGCGCTTATTTGATGTCCATCGCTTATTAGAGGCCCTGCATGTATTAGAGGCCTGGCGCTTATTGGATGTTCATCGCTTATTAGAGGCCCGGCGTTTATTGGAGGCCCGGCGCTTATTGGATGTTCATCGCTTATTAGAGGCCCGGCGTTTATTGGAGGCCCGGCGCTTATTGGATGTTCATCGCTTATTAGAGGCCCGGCGTTTATTGGAGGCCCGGCGCTTATTGGGTGTCCATCGCTTAATGGTGGCCCGGTGCTTATTCGAGGCCCTGCATTTATTGGAGGCCGCCGCTTAGTGGAGGCTGGCGCTTATTGGTGGCCCAGTGCTTATTGGATGCCGCCGCTTATTTGAGGCCCTGTGCGTACTGGAGGTAGGCGCTTATTGGAGGCCCGGCGCTTATTGGAGGTCGGGACTTATTGGAGGCCGGCGCTTATTGGAGGCCCAGCTCTTATTGGAGGCCCGGTGCTTATTGGAGGTAGGTGCTTATTGGAAGCCCAGCTCTTATTGGAAGCCCGTTGCTTACTGGAGGTAGGCGCTTATTGGAGGCCCGTTGCTTATTGGAGGTCGGCGCTTATTGGAGGCCCGGCGCTTATTGGAGGTCGGCACTTACTGGAGGCCGGCGCTTATTGGAGGCCCAGCTCTTATTGGAGGCCGGCGCTTGTTGGAGGTCCGGTGCTTATTGGAGGCCCGGCGCTTATTGGAGGTCGGCGCTTATTGGAGGCCGGCGCTTATTGGAGGCCCAGCTCTTATTGGAGGCCGGCGCTTGTTGGAGGTCCGGTGCTTATTGGAGGCCCGGTGCTTATTGGAGGACCGGTGCTTACTGGAGGTAGGCGCTTATTGGAGGCGTAGCGCTTATTGGAGGTCCGGCGCTTATTGAAGGTCCGGTGCTTATTGGAGGCAATACGGTACTATATTTCATGACAAAACAAACATACCAGTGATTACACTGCACTTTGCAACATCTTGCGTGTACAACTCCATAAGAAAGACATGTTTTTAAATTGTTTAATGGTCGTTAAGCTGCACATCTCATTGATGAGGACGGCAAATGTCCAAAACGTGTAACCATGTCACGTCCTCCCCGTCATCAATCCAAAGATAAAGCAGCATCCCGGCTCTCCGTTGTCGTTGGTTTGGCAGTAACCATTTAAACGTTTCAGTCCATCAACAAGCTAAAAGCGATTTGTTACGAGACGTAATGGGCACTGTGAACGAGAAAAAGACGCGACCGCAATGCAAACACATACTACAACCCACAAAAAAAATATTAATACCGCGTAGTTAAAGGGACATTCCTGAGTCTGCTGCATTGTAAGATGTTTCCGCAAAATAAAATATTTCTATGATTAAACTTACATATTAAATATATTTTCTTGTTTAGAATATCAGTGTCTGTATATTCAATGTGTTTCTGGTCGTCTTAATATTTGTAAGAAGCGCAAACTGGATTTTGTCTTCAAATAATTTCGTACGAACGAAAAAATATATTTTAGGAATTAAATAAAATTTAACCTAGTACAAATAGTAGAACGATCCGAAACACACTTAATATATTTGATATCCAATTACAATCGTTAAAAAGTCTCTGTTAATCGATAACATCTTAAAAATTGCAGCAAACTCAGGAATATCCCTTTAAAAAACAAACAAAAACCCCCACAAAAAATCCACAAAACCCAATATCATGTCGTTGCCTGAAATATTGTTTCCTGGAGGATATATAGATAATAATACATGAGTGGCCGTTAACCATCATTTATCTCACAACGAGTTGTTTTAAAATGTGTCTAACGATCGAAAGCGAGTTTGATACGTTTTTAAACAACGAGTGGTGAGATAAATGGTATCTAACGGATACGATTGTATTATTCTATTTCTTACATATCCTCAAAAACCAGATTTTAAGCAAATTTTAACAGCTTTTTTGACTAAAAGATATGTACAACCCTTTGCACTTGTAGCTGCCTTACGCGTCACAGACGCATGATTGCCAGGTGAACTATACGTCACAGTGTAATCGATTTCCACTGTGCTGTTTTTTATTGGACATATGGCATTGTTGACCTGGTCATCACCTAGGAGCAGCGAGTCGTATGTCTTGAAATTGTTAACACACGTACGTGTGCAAACAACTATGTGCTATAAAAAAATAACGCATGGTGTTCTCACCAACGGGTGTGTAAGAACTATAATTGTTTGCTAGAGGATATAGTTGTTGAATTACGCACTGCAAGCTATCGTTACGTATACAACCTTTGCCATTTACGGTTATATGGCGCCAAACATATGGTTACGGACCACAGACAGATATATTGAGAGCGGAAACCCGCTGTCGCTACTTCATGGGCTACTCTTTTCAGTTAGCAGCAAGGAATCTTTTATGTGCACCATCCCACAGACAGGGTAGTACATACCACGGCTTTTGTTACACCAGTTGTGGAGAACTGGCTGGAACGAGAAATAGCCCAATGAGTCTACCGAGGGGGATCGAACCCTTCCCATTTACTCGAGCGTGTAACTACATACATTTACAATGCTTAAACACCTGCGTTTAAGACAAAAACAGGCTTCGTAAGTTCGGCCCTAAATATCTCTGTCTATATTGATCCCACAAACAAGATAGCATATACCACGACCTTTGATATACCAGTCGTGATACACTGGTTGGAACGAGCGAAAAACTCGATCAGATATTGCGTCCGTTGAGGTGATTCGATCCTGCGACGTAAGCACCTCAGGCGAGCGCTCTACCGACTGTGTTAGATTATCCACTCAATCAGAAACGTCTTCAACAAAACAAGACTTTATTTACACTCGGGCCATTGCACAACGGCATAGGAGGAATATATACATAAACATTGTGTTATATACTCGTGACAAGATGGTTGACAGTAAGTAATACATTAATTACAGTACTTACACAAACACATACACAAACACATCCCAACACACATATCAATATATTATGTAATAATACAGATATTTAGTACAGATATACGGATATGCAAGTACTTATAAACGAATATATGGTAATATTTTATTATTGTTATTATTATTATTTTTATTTTTTTTAGGTTTTGTAGTCTTGTAGTCAAGGACGTTTGAATTAATTAATTATTATATTTATGAAACATGCTAATTTCTTTAGGATACTAATTCGTTTATTCTCCATTTGTCCTCTAAAAATGTAAGTACTTAGTCGCGTATAACAATATGGGTGTAGAAACTGGACTATGAAAAAATAGCAAATGAAAAGAATCGTCGCCAATGTCCATTACATTGCATAATGTACAAATTCTCTATTCTATGAGAGACCAGTTTATGTAATTCTAATGCTAGACGCAAACTGCCAACTGCCAGCACAACGCTGAACAACTTTCTGCTGTCACGACTTCTACGACTGTCCAGTTGCTATCTAGTTTAATCGCTCTTACAACTCGATTCTCGTCGTATGACCCATTAGGTGTTATCTTGAACGTAAATCGTGAGTTGGGGAAATTACAACGCAACCGTCGAATTGGCAAACTTTCTGCTGACAGTTGGTAGTCTCAGCCTAGCATACGGTACATACATGTACTTTTAAGAGTTTAAAAATGAATCCGTGCTGATTAATCGACTAACCATCTGATCTCTGACTCGCAGGTACACGTGGTGAGCTACAAACTAATTAAGTGACGGATCCGTAGTCATCTGATTCAAACAGCTGCGGACTGGTACCAAAACAAACAGCAAAAACCAAATTCAATCAATAAAGCTTTAAAAGTCCATCTTGTGTTAAAGGCATACTGTCACGGATTTAAGGACCTTATTTCTCTAAAAATGGATAATAACTAAAAATTACATTAGTTGTTGGAAACCAAATCTAGCTATTGCATAATCTTAACTGAACCATGATGGGGTGAAATCCATGTCAACCCTGTCGACAATTTTAGTTTTTGAATTATGGACCATTGCCATAATTCAATTATTTTTACAAAATATTATTAATAAATGGAGTATGGTGGTTATGAAGATGGTTCAATAAAGTACATTTAGGGACAAATCAAATTATTGTTGTTTAGGTAATACTTTGTTAGACCATTAAATAGGTCAGTGGTCTGTGACAATATGCCTTTAAACACGGCTGACTTTGCGTTTTAATGAATCCGGCTTCCACAAACACGGGCTATTTTCGTTTTACTGTTGTTAGACATTCGACTGAATTTTCTCAATACTATTAATTAAGGGAAAGGGATATTTTTAAAGTGAGTGTTTAAAACGCGTTTTGGGGGAGCGGGAAATAACCCAATGGTAAAGCACTCGCTTGATACGCGGTCGGTCTAGTATCGATCCCCGTCGGTGGCCATTGGGCTATTTCTCGTTCCAGCCAGTGCACCACGACTGGTATATCAAAGATCGTGGTAAGTGCTATCCTGTCTGTGGGAAAGTGCATATAAAAAATCCCTTTCTGCATTAGGGAAAATGTAACGGGTTTCCGCTGATGATTACGAATGAATGAATGAATGAATGAATGAATGTTTAACGACACCCCAGCACGACAAATACATCGGCTATTGGGTGTCAAACTATGGTAATGCAAATAAATAAAGTGATGATCAACATCAATATAAAAATTCAAGACTTAAACAAAAACAGTGTAAAGAACTGTGCAAAAACACAAATATCACATAATTTTACGGATACTGAATTTTACTCAAAACTTCAATTTTGTGCTGTATTGGCCATTCTCAAAGAGAATGTTACACCCCTGCACCACGGTGAGGTTACAGCACACGCAGGGGCTGATGATTTCGAGTCAGAATTATCAAACGTTTGACATCCAATAGCCGATGATTAAGTACTCTGCCGTTTGAAGAAAGGAAGGAAATGTTTTATTTAACGACGCACTCAACACATTTTATTTACGGTTATATGGCGCCGGACATATGGTTAAGCACCACACAGATATTGAGAGGAAACTCGCTGTCGCCACCTCATGGGCTACTCTTTTCGATTAGCAGCAAGGAAACTTTTATATGCACTATCCCGCAGACATGATGGTACATACCACGGCCTTTGCTACACCAGTTGTCCAGCACTGGCTTGAACGAGAAATACCCCAATGGGTCCACCGACGGGGATCGATCCTGGACCGATCGCGCATCAAGCAAACGCTTTACCACTGGGCCCCCTGCCGTTCGATAGCTAGAAGGACATTTGAACGGTTGTGATCGCTCTCTCAGTCACAGATATGTCTATATAGCGTAAACACGAAATTGCTGCCTATCACACGGTAGGCAAAGATTTCCGCTCTAATACAGCACTAATGCTATGTTTGACGCTAAATATTATTACATTGATCATATTTGAGTTCGCAGATAACAAATATTTCACATAGTAACCACTAATACACACACTACAGGAAGAGACACGTTAACATCTATGTATTTAACCAGAACATTATTGAAACGGGGTGATGACGGGTTTCTTCCTGTAGTGTGTGTATTAATGGTAGATATGTGAACTATTTGTTATCGACGAACTGCCCCCTGGTGCTGGAGAAAATCCAATTTTTTTGGCAAAAACGACAAAGATATTCTAGCAAAATGAGTTAACCTGAAACCTTTTGACCATGTATTTCCAGCATTCCAACCACAATATTATATAGTTATAATCAATGGGAAAATGCGCAATGATTCGTACGCAATCTGATTAAAATTAGCTCTGCTGTTAGATCCACATGTAATAGTGGAGCTAATTTTAATTCGTATGCAACCCTATATAACTGTTGCCACTTACTATAATGCTAATATATATAAATAAATGTTGTAAGCCAGATTCGGACATTTTCATTTAATTCGGGCAAAACGTAGCCTACCCCTCTCCCCCTCCCTATAATAATGGGAGCCCGTACGCCTATGCATAATGCATAGCGTGATCGGGTAAGAAGACGCACACTGACACGCCTACTATACTTATTTGCATAGAATGTGTTCGTTACCGACCTCGCGTTGCGTACACACATATATGAACACTATCTTAGCTACTATTCCGTTACTCACTAAAGAAAGAAAGAAACGACGCACTCAACACATTTTATTTACGGTTATATGGTGTCAAACATATTGTTACGGACCACGCAGATATTGAGAGAGGAAACCCGCTGTCGCCACTTCATGGACCACTCTTTTCGATCAGCTGCAAGGGATCTTTTATATGCACCATCCCACAGACAGGATAGTACATACCACGGCCTTTGATATACCAGTCGTGGTGCACTGGCTGGAACAAGAAATAGCCCAATGGGTCCCCCGACGGGGATCGATCCCAGACCGGCCGCGCACCGAGCGAGTATTCACTAAAGTGACATACCCGAGTTTTTAAACACTACGACGTATTTTCCCACTTTTAAAGCCGTTTTTAATATTTTAAATTAACATTAGTTACATTTTATTGTTTAGATTATTAATTTTCGTACACCTGGAGCGGTTACGGTCACCCAGGTTTTTATGGTACATCAAAATGCATTTTTCATAATTCTAAAAACGCACGTTCGTCTGAGAAGTAATGGTTATCGAGACAAGCTCTAGTTATTTTTAAGATGATATTTCCCCATTTAAACATCACAGACTTTAGCTTCTGTTTGTTATAACTTTATGCAGATGTGTTGCATCTTTGTAGACAGTTTGTTGCTGTTGTTTGTTTTGTTTTTATTCGCCAGAGCACCACGACTGGTATATTAAAGGCGTTGGTATGTGCTAACATTTCTGTGGGATGGTGCAGAATACAAAAGATTCCTTACAACTAGCAGACAAATGTGGAAAGTTTTCTCTCTAAAACTCTATGTTAAAATGTTCAACTGTTTGATATCCATCAGCCGATGATTAATAAATCAATGTGCTCTAGTGTTGTCGTTAAACAAAACAAAATTTAACTTTAATGGATTTGTAAGAATGTAATATTACACTCGTGTTTGGTAAGAATGTAATATTACACTCGTGTCCGGTAAGAATGTAATATTACACTCGCGTCCGGTAAGAATGTAATATTACACTCGTGTCCGGTAAGAATGTAATTCTACACTCGTGTCTGGTAAGAATGTAATATTACAAGGGTCAACGGTAAGAATGTAATATTACAAGGGTCACCGGTAAGAATGTAATATTACACTCGTGTCCGTTAAGAATGTAATATTACACTCGTGTCCGGTAAGAATGTAATATTATACTCGTGTCCGGTAAGAATGTAATATTACATGCGTGTCCGTTTAAGATTGTAATATTACACTCGTGTTCGGTAAGAATGTAATATTACACTCGAGTCTAGTAAGAATGTAATATTACACTCGTTTTCGGTAAGAATATAATATTATACTCGTGTCCGGTAAGAATGTAATATTACATGCGTGTCCGTTTAAGATTGTAATGTTACACTCGTGTCCAGTAAGAATGTAATATTACACTCGTGTCCGGTAAGAATGTAATATTACACTCGTGTCCGGTAAGAATGTAATATTACATGCGTGTCCGTTTAAGATTATAATATTACACTCGTGTTCGGTAAGAATGTAATATTACATGCGTGTCCGTTTAAGATTGTAATATTACACTCGTGTTCGGTAAGAATGTAATATTACACTCGAGTCCAGTAAGAATGTAATATTACACTCGTGTCTGGTAAGAATGTATTATTACACTCGTGTCCGGTAAGAATGTAATATTACATGCGTGTCCGTTTAAGATTGTAATATTACACTCGTGTTCGGTAAGAATGTAATATTACACTCGAGTCGAGTAAGAATGTAATATTACACTCGTGTCCGGTAAGTATGTAATATTACACTCGTGTCCGGTAAAAATGTAATATTACACTCGTGTCCGGTAAGAATGTAATATTACACTCGTGTCCGTTAAGAATGTAATATTACACTCGTGTCCGTTAGATATCGTCATAAGCTTACGGGCTCTCATTTTTTGTAGGGGGGGGGGGGGGGGGGGGGGCAATCTGGCTTTTGCACGAATTAAACGAAAATACCCGAATCTGAATAACAACAATTGTTCATATTAGCATTACTACCAAACAGCAATATAGGGTCCCAAACGAATCTCTACGCTTTGATACATGGATTACAACTAATTTTGAGGGTAGAATGATGGAAATACAAGGTCTCAGGTTAGCACATTTTCCCCGATTATCTGTATAATTTTTGTCCGAATTTGAGGTTATGCTCCAGCAGTTGCAACCCCCCTGTCTCGTACGCTTATAGATATAATTTGTCATACAAATTGTTGTGTAACAAAAACATTGGCAACTGACTTTCACTAATTAGTTTGAAAACTACTCGTAAGATAAATGATATATCTCAGCAACTCAAATATATCTGCTTTGGAAAACAGGAATAAAAAAATAAAATAGCAAAAAAAAACAACAAAAAAAACAACCCTCCCCCCCAAAAAAAAAACAATACAAAAAAAAACCTAATAAAAAATATACACAAATTCACAAAAGAATTTTTTTTTTTTTTTTTTTTTTTTTTTTTTTTTTTTTTTTTTAAATTTTTTTTAAAATTTTTTTTTTAGTAAAAAAAGGTCGTCCAATTTTGTATTACCTTCTCTTTTTTTGCGGCAGATGCCGGGGATTACAACTTGGCTAATTGGCTCGCGCCGTGATTCGCAGGAAACTCGTGATCGACCGAAAGCACCGTCTGAAGCGCGCTGCAGTTTGAACACGGCCGACATAGCGTTCAACTGTACTAATCTGCAGACCAAATTAAAATGAGCAAGGATTCTGTAATACAATTAGTCCGCGCCGTTTGATGGTTGGGAATCTTTGTGTATAGCAGATTTACCCCACTGAACTAATTTCTTATTTTCAAAATGAAGACGAAACAGGTGGCGAAGACAGAGAGTGAGGGGTGAGACAATAATCTAAAACGATCAAGGCCATGTCAAGCAATGTATGTCGTGTTTGGGAGAAGAAAAAAAAAAGAAGAGCTTTCGAGATGGTCGAGTAATCCTCACAGAATCTTGACAGAAGCCGAAGTCCCGACTTTGGAGGCGTAATGGTTAATACGTCGAGCTTAAACGATAGACCCCCTTCATTCATGTACGCAGCCCAGTGGTAAAGCGCTCGCTTGATGCGCGGTCGGTTTGGGATCGATCCCCGTCAGTAGGCCCATTGGGTTATTTCTCGCTCCAGCCAGTGCACCACGGACTGGTACATCAAAGGCCGTGGTATGTACTATCCTGTCTGTGGGATGGTGCATATAAAAGATCCCTTGCTGCCAATCGAAAAGAGTAGCCCATGAAGTGGCGACAGCGGGTTTCCTCCTTCAATATCTGTGTGGTCCTTAACCATATGTCTGACGCCATTTAACCGTAAATAAAATGTGTTGAGTGCGTCGTTAAATAAAACATTTCCTTCCTTCCTTCATTCATGTAGCACCGGCTTCAGTGGCGTCGTGGTTAAGCCATCGGACATAAGGCTGGTAGGTACAGGGTTCGCAGCCCGGTACCGGCTCCCACCCAGAGCGAGTTTTAACGACTCATTGGGTAGTTGTACGACCACTACACCCTCTTTTCTCTCACTAGTCACTAACCACTAACCCACTGTCCTGGACAGACAGCCCAGATAGCTGAGGTGTGTGTCCAAGACAGCGTGCTTGAACCTTAAATGGATATAAGAACAAAAATATGTGGAAATGAAATGAATCATGTAGCAAGGGGCGGGATGTAGCCAAGTGGTAAAAGCCTCATGTGCGGTCGGTTTGGGATCGATCCCCGTAGGTGGGCCCATTGACATATTTCTCGCTCAATCCAATGCACCAGGACTGGTATATCAAAGGCCGTCGTATGTGCTATCCTGTCTGTTGCTGCCAATCGAAAAAGAGTAGCCCATTAAGTGGCAACAGTGGATTTCCTCTCTCTATGTCTGTGTCATATAACCGTAAATGAAATGTGTTGAGTGCGTCGTTAAATAAAACATTTTATTCCTTCCTTCCAATAGCCGTTGATTAATAAATCAATGTGCTCTAGTGGTGCCGTTAAACAAAACATTTCATTTTAACTTATTTTCGTCTTTATATTCAAATAAGGTTTGGGCACGCCGTCCTAGACACACACCTGAGCTATCTGGGCTGTCTGTCCAGGACAGTGGGCTTAGTTGTTAGTGGTTAGTGAGAAAGAAGAGGGTGTAGTGGTCTTACACCTACCCATTGAGTCGTCAACACTCGCTTCAGGTGGGAGCCGGTATCGGGCTGCGAACCCAGTACCTGCCAACCTTATATCCGATGTTTTAACCACGACACCAACTTTCGTTGTACGAAGCGATCTTAGCGCTACGAGTGCCTTAAGTGCATGGCTACCTCATGCACTTAAGGTGATAATACAGTTAAGTACACTTCGTAGAATGGCGGCTGATGTTCTGAAGCATCAGTGTAAATGTCAAATGAGAGTTAGAACGATCGTTTTCTAATAACGTACAAACTCATTTGTGTCGAAATAGATTTACTGTACACCGTAATATCCGTTATTACATTAGACCTTATTAAAAATTTCCGACGCCATATAACCGTAAATAAAATGTATTGAGTACGTCGTTAAATAAAACATTTCATTACTTATTAAAATAATTGAATATATAATGAGAGGCATAAATAACGCAATTGGTATTCCACTGAATAAAGTTTGTTTTGTTTAACGACACCACTGGAGCACATTGATTTATAAAACCATCGGCTATTGGATGTCAAACGCTTGGTAATTTTGACATATAGTGTTAGAAAGGAAACCCGCTACTTTTTATTTCCATTAGTAGCAAGGGATCTTTTATATGCACCATCCCACAGATAGTATAGCACATACCACGACTTTTGGTATGCTAGTCGTGATGCACTGGCTGGAACGAGAAATAACCCAATGGGTTTTACTGAATATTTTGTTATAGATATCTTATGACATCTATATTAAGCATCCGGAAAAATGACATATTGGTAACAACTGTAAATGAAAGAAGATTTTGTTTAAATTTGAGGTAAAAATTTTAATAAAATGCGTTTGAAACCCTTAAAGGGACATTCCCGAGTTTGTTGCATTGTAAGATGTTTCCGACTAATAAAATATTTCTACGATTAAACTTACATATTAAATATATTTTCTTGTTTAGAATATCAGTTTCTGTATATTCAGTGTGTTTCTGGTCGTCTTAATATTTGTAAGAAGCCCATACTGGATTTTGTCTTAAAATAATTTCGTACGTACGGAAAAATCTTTTTTTAGGAAATAAAATGAAATTTATCCTAGTAAAAATATTAGAACGATCACAAACACGTTTAATATACAGCCAGTAATATTTCATGCAGAAAAAAATATATTTGATATGTAATTACAATCGTTAAAAAGGCTCAGTCAATAACATATTAAAAGTTGCAGCAAACTCAGCCAGGAATGTCCCTTTAACCCCCCCCCCCCTCCCAACATCCGGTTGGTTTTTGGCAATAAAACAGCATATTTTTCAGCATTATTTATCATAGCATTTTGACTTAGATTTAGAGTAGTTTTACATGCCCCTATACCACTATGGTTCCAGGCATGTCCATCGCGGGTCCGGTCTCTAGATAGCCAGTGATTGACCAGGGACAGAATGCCGGGATGACTTAGAGTATTTTTAAATGTCCCTATACCACTAAGGTTTCAGGCATGTCCATCGCGGGTCCGAGACAAAATAGCATATTGAAGAAAGAAAGAAAAACAAAACCACCCGTGGCTTGTATAGAGAGACGAGTGGAAGCAACATACGTACAAAACGATTTTTATATGCTATGTTGTGTTGTTGTAATAAACACCAAGTTATGATTTTTGCTTCAAACGGATTTTATTCCATTTGTTTTTGTTTTTTTCCAATTTGAACAAGATCCTCTTTCATTTCCGGCTGTTACCAATACGTCATTTGTCCTCATGCTTAATATATATGACATGACAATGATGTAAATAAAGTTTGTTTTATTTAACGACGCCACTAGAGCACATTGATTTTTTATCTTATCATCGGCTATTGGACGTCAAACATATGGTCATTCTGACACTGTTTTTTAGAGGAAACCCGCTGTCGCCACATAGGCTACTCTTTTACGACAGGCAGCAAGGGATCTTTTATTTGCGCTTCCCACAGGCAGGACAGCACAAACCATGGCCTTTGTTGAACCAGTTATGGATCACTGGTCGGTGCAAGTGGTTTACACCTACCCATTGAGCCTTGCGGAGCACTCACTCAGGGTTTGGAGTCAGTATCTGGAATAAAAATACTAGAACCCAGTACCTACCAGCCTGTAGACCGATGGCCTAACCACGACGCCACCGAGGCCGGTGACAGTGATGTAAGAAAATATTCAGAGAAGTATAAATTGCGTTATTTTTATCTCTCACTATATTATTTACGACCTCCACACGAAAATGTGGGTCTTTGTGTTTATTAAAATTGAATACGAATCGCATTGCTTTTCTCAGAATATGAGTTTGAGCAGACCCGTGTCTGTTTTTTAGGCGTCCTGATGTCTGTAACACCTGAGGGGGAGGGGGGGGGGGGTAGTCCAATGGTATTACGCTCGTTTCATGCACAGTTGGTCTGGGATCGATCCCCATTGGGTTATTTCTCGTTCACGACTGGTATATCAAAGGCCGTAGTATGTGATATCCTGTCTGTGGGATGGTGCATATAAAATATCACTTGCTACTAATACAAAAAATAAAATGTAGCGGGTTTCCTTTCTATCAATGTGTCAAAATGACCATATGTTTGACATCAAGTAACCGATGATATTAAATCAATGTGCTCTAATGGTGTCGTTAAGCTAAACAAACTTTAACCAACAGCTGATAGAATGAGCGTACAAGACGGGCAGTAGTCTACCACCCAGTCAGTTGAATGAATCCACCGAGGTGGTTCGATCCTCCGACTGAGCTAAATTCCGCCCCTTGTAGAATATAAGGTATATATATGTGCATTTAATAGCTTAAAGTCTCTATTAGCCGTAAATAACCAGAAATGTATCTTTAAAATGATAGACCCTAGTTTTTAAACACTAAGACGTATTTTTCTTTATCTGCACTGTTAAGTTGTCTTGCTTGATGTTTTATGTATTTACTTTGTTTCAAATATTTGTAGTAATAGTAGTCGCCTATAATGTTATAATGTTTGTAATTAGGAGAGGGCCTCGTAAGTTGAATAACTTGTTCCCAATCCTTTTGCATATTATCTTCAATAAAATATGTTTCAAACAAACGTATTTTTCACTACTTAAAGCCGTTTTTGACAATTTAAATTAGAAGTACATTCATTTTGTTATTAAAAATATTCATTTTCATATACCTGAAGTGGTTCTGGTCATCCGGGTTATTGTAATACCCTCAAATGCAGTTTTCATAATTCTAAAAACGCACTTTCGTCTGAGAAGTAATGGTTATCGAGACAAGCTTTAATTATTTGTAGACGGTATTTCCCTATTTAAACATCATACACGTTATCGTCTCTCTGTTATAACTTTATCTAAATGTGTTGCAGGTTTGTGTGTCAACTAAATTTAGTGTCCATTTTCACGGACTGAAACTAGTGTCTGCGCCTTTAAGAGCCCGCCGCCTAGAATTAGAAACCCCGCAAATCCAGGACATTGTTAAATTGTCACAGAACGTTTGTCTTGTAGTAAACATAATAATGAACGCCCACGTCGAAGACATTTCAACTGATCCATTAGGCACGATGTGCTACTCAAATTGAGACTAGAGTTGGCTTCGAAATACGAAGTGAAGTAAATGGAACTCAAGGACAAAACAGTCTCAGTGCTCCAGTAGCTAATCCGTCGCATTTAAAAATTGAGACTATAGTTGGCTTTGAAAATACGGAATGGAAGAGAATTGGATTCAAAGATAAAAAACCTCCAATGTCCCAGTGGGTAATCCAGCGCTTTTAAACGAGTGAACAGCTTATCGAGGAGATGTAAGTAGGCAAACCGGCCTCGGTGGCGCAGTGGTTAAGCCATCGGACTACAGACTGGTGGGTACAGGGTTCGCAACCCGGTGCCGGTTCCAACCCAGAGCGAGTTTTTAAGGGCTCAATGGGTAGGTGAAGTTGTCAATAAAGCTGGACGGTACTGGGATCGCAACCCTGTACCGGCTCCCATATTTTAACGGTCCAGTGATGAAAAGTACGGTCATGACATCGTCCTCCATCTCACTAACCTTTAACATGTAACCTTTGACCTATTGTCCAGGGACCAGTGCATACGGTATCTGTGCACTTATGATGCTCTTAGGGCTAAGATCGCTTCGTGGCAGACAATCTAGATATAACTGAGGTATGTGTCTTGTGTTGCGCGCATGAATGAAAAGTCTTAAAAAGTTTATTTTGTTTAACGACACCACTAGAGCACATTGATTTATTAATCATCGGCTATTGGAGGTCAAACATATGGTCATTTTTGACAAAGTCATAATGAGGAAATCCGCCACATTTTTCATTAGTAGCAAGGGATCTTTTATATGCACAATTCCACAGACAGGGTAGCACATACCACGGCCTTTGATATAATACATGAATGAATGCATAAATAAATAAATGGATTAGCCGATGGATGAAATGATGAATGAATGAATTAATTAATGGATGGAAGGATCATCACATTAGGATTATTGAATGAATGAATTGATGAGTGAATAAAGAAATCGATGGGTTGCTGGATGGATGAATTAATTTATAGTAGGATCAATGAATGTATGAATGAACGAATGAATGCATTAATAAATTAATTAATTAACAGCAACCAGCACAAACACAAAATCGGCTATTCGGTGTTTAACAGTGTTATAAGAACCCATACATGATTACCCATGCACATTATAGGTATCACAGGTATCATATCACTTTATTATAAAAAAATAGATAAATTAATGGAAATGGAAGATACACGGCACGCGAGTTTGACGACTCAATGTGGCAGACATGATTGAATGTGCGGTCAAACCTCTTAAATATGTATGGCAATGTATCTATAGTCCGTCCCACGGTAAACGCCTTTTTTCATACTATGGAATTAACTACACAGTATTTATTTCAGAGCCGATTGCTTTCTCTATTGCACACAAAAATAGCACTTTTTTGTTATTTCCAAAACACGTTTACCTTTCTTCTTACAAAAAACTAAACTGAAATTATTTACAAAAACCATGTTTATAGAATGATGGGACGGACTATAGTCAACTGCTAAAAGTGTTGGAGGCCAAGATGGGGTGCTGTTCGATTGACATTAAAACTGAAAAGTGCATGCACCATTGTCACAAGTCTATCACAGAATGTACATTCTTCTCAGTTTATGTCCTTATTCGCCTCACTAATAGTACACACTGGAGAGAAACATGTTACATATATACATCACTACTTAGATTCCCCGAAGGCAGCGTGGGTGCGAATGATGATTTGGATGTACGCCAGATAAAGTTAATGTTTGTTTTGTGTAAATACACCACTAGAGCACACAGATTTATTAATCATCGGCTATTGGATGTCAAACATTTGGTAATTTTGACATATAGTCTTAGAGTTTAAAAAAAAGTTTGTTTTGTTTAACGACACCACTAGAGCACGTTGATTTATTAATCATGGGCTATTGGATGTCAAACCTTTTTTTTTATAATTTTGACATAAAGCCTTAGAAAGGAAACTGCTACATTTTTTTTCATTAATAGCAAGAGATATTTTTATATGCACCATCCCACATGCATAATAGCACATACCACGGCTTTTGATACACCAGTCGTGATGCACTGGCTGAAACGATAAATAGCCCACGGGTTGGGGGTGGGGGTGGGTGTGTGTGTTGTGTGTGTGTGTGTGTGTGTGTGTGTGTGTGTGTGTGGGGGGGGGGGGGGGTGATCCCAAATCGGCCGCGAATCAAACGAGCGCTTTACCACTGAACTACGTTCCGTCCTACGCCATATAAAGTCAAATAGTTTCGCTAGAGAAAGACAGATTGTAATTTCCTGAATATCAGGATATGACATTTTTGTTTTGTTTAAATGCACTTTCGAATCTAATACTAACACCAGGCTGTAAATGTGAAAGTTTGTTGACTCAGTATATTAAGCAACGTTATTGTATTGCGCAGAATGTCAAAGTTTTAAACCGCGAATGTTAGCTAACAATGAACGCATTTGTTTCTTCCGATTTCTGGCAGTGGGGAAATAATTCAGTTATAAATAAAACGCTGACATCGCGTGGAACACAAGGACTATGTAGCCGTTAGAATAAGGTCCTCAGAGACATTCGCATTGTGTCTGCCTCTTCACATACACAAAAACATACACACACAGACAGACACACACGCACGCACGCACACAGAGAGGCATAATCACACACACAGACGCACACACAGACACACACACACACACACACACACACACACACAGCTACACACGCACAGAGAGAGAGAGAGAGAGAGAGAGAGAGAGAGAGAGAGAGAGAGAGAGAGAGAGAGAGAGAGAGAGAGAGACAGACAGACAGAGAGAGAGACAGACACACAGACAGACACACAGACAGACACACAGACAGACACACACACTACAATATAAACTTTATTGCAATCATTGTATGTTTACACTGGTTAAGAGGACAGATTCCCATTAAAGAAGAAAAAATAAACATAATGAACTAATTATAACAATAATAAACAACAGAGATATAATTCACATATCTGCATCAATATACCACACAGACATAAATACACACACACATTTACATTCACACACATGTTTAAACACACACACACACACACACACACACACAGAGAGAGAGAGAGAGAGAGAGAGAGAGAGAGAGAGAGAGAGAGAGAGAGAGAGAGAGAGAGAGAGAGAGAGAGAGAGACACAGAGAGAGAGAGAGAGAGAGAGAGACAGAGAGAGAGAGAGAGAGAGAGAGAGAGAGAGAGAGAGAGAGAGAGACACACACACACACAGACAGACAGAGACAGACAGAGACAGAGACAGTATGATAATACAGTAATGATCTGCTATATACAAAATACTCAACGAATTCCTTTGACACGGGCATGGGGTCTGCAGAGAAGTTTTTTTTTATATATCTTTTTCTATTAATTCGTGTATCAGTGTTGATATTCGCAGCGTGGTGTTTGGATTGCATTCAAAAATAAGTTTTACTTTTTCAGGATCACTCACTTCTATGTACGAGGAAAGTTTGTTATGTGTGTTTTCCAGTATGGAACATTGGCATATACAACGGATTTCGATATCTATTTCTTTACAACATAATTTGAAAAGTCTGAATCCTTTAGCGTCATTTTTCGAACGTCCTTTTTCTATTTCCAGGTCATGTGCAGATGTATGTAGTATTGTTAAACCTTGTTCTTTGTTTTTGATAATGATTAAGCAATGAATGAATGAATGAATGAATGAATAAATGGAAGTTTAACGACACCCCAGCACGAAAAATACCTCGGCTGTTGGGTGTCAAACTATGGTAAATTCAAAAGATGAAGTGATGATCAATATCAATATAAAAATTCAAAAGTTAAATTAAAACACAGTGTAAAGAACTGTGTAAAAAATACAAATATCACAGATAGGTCAAATTAAAATTTAGAATAAATATCAGTATAACGTAAAAATTGCAATAAAAGTTCTGAATGGAATCGATGTTTAAGCAATGCAGACGATTATCAGTGTTGTATAATAATTTGTATGTTTCTAGTTTCGGAGAATTATATATTTTGTGCGTTAGATAGTTTTTGAATGATGTACTGTAGACTGTTTACCTTTAAAGGGGCAGACCCTAGTTTCAACCCGTGAAAATTAAAACTATGTTAATTTATGTACAAACCTGTAACACATTTGGATAAAGTTACAGTTGAGTGAAACATGAGTCTGTGACTTTGAAATGGTGAAATACCCTCTAAAAATAGACTGAAACTGACTCCATAACTGTTTGTTCTTAGACGCACGTGCGTGTTTAAAAATATGAGAAATATATTTTGTGATATTAAAAACACCAGGATGGCCAAAAACACTTCGAATGTACGGAAAAGGATAATCTAAACAACAAAAACTAAGTAAAGTGTGATTTCTGTTGTCAAAAAAGGCTCTAATAGTAAAAAATATGCCTTAGTGTTTAAAAACTAGGGTATGTCAAAAGAACTTGGAACTGGGATATCGTTTAGCTCTAGCAGCCTTTAGATATATGTATCTCAAGTTAGATAGTTTGCTGCATGTAGTGATCTACTACACAGACATGCGTCATTGAGAAGTGTGTTGTTTGTATCTTCAGTGAAGCGAATGTTGTATTTTAAAATGTCATTATTAATATCAAATATAAGAGGGTATCTTTTAAACTCATATTTTTTTGCAAGCATAATTTGATGGGTGTTTGCTTACCCTTAACTTAAGGGTAAACAAACGCTCTTCAATCCTAGCGTTGTAATTTTGTTTTTGAACCACTTGCCATCGGGATCGCACAAAGTAACTTTTACTGGCCCGAATCCAAACTCTACTGGCCCCGGGCATCGGGCCACCATATTCTAGAAACACTGGACCCTTAAGTTAAGTTTACAAAATCTATTATGTATATATTATATAAAATCATTACAAGAAATCATCTCTGCATTTTCTGCAAACACAATAAAAAACCCCAAAAAAACAACAAATCAAATCAATTGAATAGAAATATAGAAATGAATGACACTTTAAAAATAGATACGTAGTTCAGGTGAGTCTGCGTAGCTAAAAAAGAAAGAAAAGAGAAACACTACTAGCCCCGATCATCGGACCACGATATTCTAGAACCCCTGGGTCATTAAGTTCAGTTTACAAAATCTGTTATGTATATATTATATAAAATCATTACAAGAAATTATCTCCGCTTTTTCTAGTGGAACAACCCCCCCCCAACCCCCCAAAAAAGTACAACCCCCTAAAAAAAAAACCAACATAAAACCCCACAACCCCCCCCCCCCCCCCCCCACACACACACACCAAAACAACAAATAAAGTCAATTGAATAAATATAGTGAAATGAATGGCACTTTGAAAATGTAGGCGGCAATAAGTAGTTCAGGTGACAGTCTGCGTAGATAAAAAAAGAAAAAAAGAGAAAAAAAAAAAAGAGGACGAAAATCGAACCAAGAACCCCCCCCCCCCCCCACCACCTCCAGCAGTATACAATTGATCAATCTGACATTTGTAGTAATAATAATTATCTATTAATGATTTCGTGTGACTCACGAGTATTGCGTAGGTGAAGAACAGATCATATATATATATATATTTATACATTAAGAGAAAAAAAGCGCCTCTGTATGTATTATCCTATGTCCCTTGTGTACAACGTCTG
The DNA here is from genome assembly GCF_016097555.1 of Gigantopelta aegis. Lineage (NCBI taxonomy): Eukaryota > Metazoa > Mollusca > Gastropoda > Neomphalida > Peltospiridae > Gigantopelta > Gigantopelta aegis. The sequence continues at coordinate 25,443,956 of NC_054709.1, forward strand.
ACGACATCTCCAACGAGTAATGGGGTGTCGTTAAACATTCATTCATTTACTCCAACGCGTACAAGTAGTGTATCATTCAAACTGTCAATGAACGCCTTAAAAGGACATCCCTGACTTTGTATCGATGGTTACAGGTTTCTGGCTTTTAAAGTTGTTTTAACGATTAACTTTAAATATTAATTGTGTTTTACTAGTTTTTATTGATGTTTTTCTTTTCTTCTAATATTATTATATTTTATTGTTATTGTTTTTTTTTCTTCTGGTTAACATAGTGCCAATATTTGTATGTCCATTGCGTTTCTGGTAGACTTAATGATGATAAAAATCCAAACTGGATTTTCCCCTCAATAATTTACTACACGGTATTTTTTTTCCAGTAAAATAATATATATTATTATATAACATTTAGTGAAATATCTTAAAATATCAGTGAAATAAAAGTGTTATCAGTCACTCAGTGACGATAACACATTTTAGAGTGCAAATTTCACTATTTCACTCTAAATGTGTTATGTTTACTGTAGAAAGTGTTATCTTCACTGTAAGAAAGCCGGAACTATTTTTCTGCTGGCATTTAAAAAAAAAGGTAAATTGCCAAAAGTTATATAATAAATAGAAATTTCATGTTTTTTGTCAAATATGATTTATATCTCATATCGTGAAATGTGCAATCATATCACACTCGTCGCGCAAGCGCGACACGTGAGATATGATTGCAAACTTCACTCGTTGAGATATAAATCATATTTGACAAAAAAAACTAAAAAAACCCCAAAACATGAAATATCCTCTATATATTTGAAAATAAATCCACTCCCCAGTATTAAATACACCAAAACAATATAGTTCTTTCAAAGTTTACCAATAGAAGATGTAGATTATATGAAGATTATGTATCTGCTATTAGCATATTCATTTAAGTATCTCTGCACAAGTCTGGTACCAAAACAAGCGATGGCACTGTCGTGAAAATATAAAGCCACGACAGGCTCCCATTTTTGTAGGGGTTGGGAGAAGGGGAGGGGGGGGGGGGGGGGGCGGCTGGTTTCTGCCCGAATTAAACGAAAATGCCCACTTCTGGATAACAGTATTTATTCGTATATAGTTTATCGACGTCGGTGGCGTCGTGGTAGGCCATCGGTCTACAGGCTGCTAGGTACTGGGTTCGGATCCCTGTCGAGGCATGGGATTTGTAATCCAGATATCGACTCCAAACCCTGAGTGAGTGCTCCGCAATGCTCAATGGGTAGGTGTAAACCACTGGCACCGACCAGTGATCCATAACTGGTTCAACAAAGGCCATGGTTTGTGCTATCCTGCCTGTGGGAAGCGCAAATAAAAGATCCCTTGCTGCTAATCGGAAAGAATAGCCCATGTAGTGGCGACAGCGGGTTTCCTCTCAAAATCTGTGTGGTCCTTAACCATATGTCTGGCGCCATATAACTGTAAATAAAATGTGTTGAATGCGTCGTTAAATAAAACATTTCTTTCTTTTTTTCTTTCGTATATAGTTACTACTCATTACTATGCATTGTTATATGGAAATGGGTGAGACGTAGCCCAGTGCTAAAGCGCTCGCTTGATGTGCGGTCGGTTTGGGATCGATCCGCGTCGGTGGGCCCATTGAGCTATTTCTCGTTCCAGCCAATGCATCACGACTGGTATATCAAAGGCCGTGGTATGTGCCTTTCTGTCTGCAGGATGGTGAATATAAAAGATCCCTTGCTGCATTAGGAAAATGTAGCGCGTTTCCTCTAATGGCTACGTGACAGAATTACCAAATGTTAGACATCCAATTGCCGATGATTAATTCATCAATATGCTCCAGTAGTGTCGTTAACGTTTGTTTGTTACATGAATAACATCTAATAGTGTGGGTTGAATATTGGGAAAGGAAAGGAAATGTTTTATTTAACGACGCACTCATCACATTTTATTTACGGTTATATTGTCGTCAGACATATGGTTAAGGACCACACAGATAGAGGGATGAAACCCGCTATCGCCACTTCGTGTGCTACTCTTTTCGATTAGCAGCAAAGGATATTTTATATGCACCATCCCATAGACAGGATAACACATACCACGGCCTTTGAGGTACCAGTCGTGGTGCTCTGGCTGGAGCGAGAAATAGCCCAATGGGCCCACCGACGGGATCGAGCCCAAACTGACCGCGCAACACGAGAGCGTCCCAGAATATTGGGAATATATGTTGAACCAGGCTAGCTCATTTTGCTCGAATATATCTATCGTTTTTGAACCGGCCTCGGTGGCGTCGTGGTTAGGCCATCGGTCAGCAGGTTAGTAGGTACTGGGTTCAGATCCCAGTCGAGGCATGGGATTTTTATTCCAGATACCGACTCCAAACCCTGAGTGAGTGCTCCGCAAGGCTCAATGGGTAGGTGTAAACCACTTGCATCGACCAGTGATCCATAACTGGTTCAACAAAGGCTATGGTTTGTGCTATCCTGCCTGTGGGAAGTCCAAGTAAAAAATCCCTTGCTGCTAATCGGAAAGACTAGCTCGTGTAGTGGCGACAGCGGGTTTCTTCTCAAAATCAGTGCGGTCCTTAACCATGTGTCTGACGCCATATAACCGTAAATAAAATGTGTTGAGTGCGTCGTTAAAATAAAACATTTCTTTCTATCGTTTTTGACTGAATTCGAGGATTTTCCCCAGTACACGTGGGGCCCTTTGTCTCATACGCGTATGGGGTGTTTTACCTATGAATAGTAGTTGTGTTTATCAACGAGATGTGGTTCCAACTCCATCTGTAGGAGGACTGCCACTCCACTTTATAGCATGAACCTGTACACACGCCAAAGTTCATTATACAGCTGCAGTAAACAAAGTGACGCGGACACTGACACAAATGGCGGCGGGACGTAGCTCAGTTGTGCACCGCTCGCCTGATGCGCGATAGATCTAGGATTGATTCCCGTCGGTGGACCCATTGGTGGACCCATTAGCCCATGAAATGGCGACAGCAGGTTTTCTATCTCAATATCTGTGTGGTCCTTAACCATAAATCCGAGGCAATATAACCGTAAATAAAATGTGTTAAATGCGTCGTTAAATAACACATTTCTTCCTTCCTTCCTCACACAGATGTGCATAGAATAATATTTCAGACAAGGAGTTTTTCTTGTTTAACGACACCACTAGAGCACATTGATTTATTAATCATCGGCTATTGGATGTCAAACATTTGGTAATTTTGACATATAGTCTTAGAGAGAAAACCCGCAACATTTTTGTTCATTGGTAGCAAGGGATCTTTTATATGCACCATTCCACAGACATTTGATATACCAGTCGTGGTGCACTGGCTGGAACGCGAAATAGCCCAATGGGCCCACCGATGGGGATCGATCCTAAAGCGACCGCGCATCAGGCAAACGCATTACCACCAGGCTACGTCCTGCCCTTAACTGTATGTTATCCCAAGTTTAAGAATATTCTTAGGTGTCATTAAATAGACATTCCTTTCTTCTTCTTTTCTCTTTTGTTTTGCCTCAGTCCTCAGAGCAAACATTACAACTACCTTCTTTGTCCAGGAATTAAGCACCGTGCTGTGTTGTCATTAGTTAAAGGTTTGTTTCCTGTTTTCTTTGTCTGGAGAGTAACCCGCCCCGTTGGCTCTTTAAAAGATTCATTAAAATCGTTTTGTAGAGGACTTTATTAACTTGCTAAGAAGCGAAATTAACGTCCGTGCAGAGCTTACGTTAAGTACCTCCCCCACGCGCGGACAATTCAAATTATTGTAGCCCACTCCGTTTTGCAAATAACAGAACAACAGATATAAAAGTGTTCTGCATGGCCTAAATATTGCAATTTGCTTTCATTAATTTTTCTTTTTTTTTGTCGCGAATGCCCTACTTAGCGCATGTTCGCGATGTGTGAATTTCGAGAATAACAGGTGGTATTTGCAATGCGTGTACGTATCTGCAATGGAAATAAGACTTGTGTATGCATTTCTCGACTAGAGGTGACGTGGAATTCATACGCACGCATTGTAAAAACAGAATCAGCGGAAGAGGGCATGGTCTTGTCCAGTTAGAGAGAGAGAGAGAAAAGAGAATTGTTAGACCTAAGGGCTGGCTCTATCAACGTCACTACAGCACTCGGCTGAGGTTCTTTGACCGTAGGATCCCATGCTTTGACTGGGTTTTCCCCGTGCCAAGCAGTGACACACAACCGGTAAATCAAATACCGCGGTAAAGAGAATATAACAGACCCCTCATGCAGATGTAGTATTTAAAATTGCGCCTAACTTCCTTCTAAAAGTGCGCACCTATTCTCGTTCGCTTAATCGTACGGGACTTTTCAAATTCCATAGCACCATACCACCCTCCGCCTGTTACCGGCTACGGTCGGACTGCATGTTCTCCCTTGCACCTGCCAGTACAGGCAGTCCCCCTCGAACCCAACCCACCACTTTCCTGTCCTGAACAGAGGAACCGACCGAGGCCGGCACCTGTGCCCAGGACAGGCGTGCGCTACAACAACTTAAACACTCTGACCTGACCTAATGTAGTATGACCAGCTGTTCGACATCCAATAACCTATGATTAATAAATCAATGTGCTCTATTGGCGTCGTTAAACAAAACAATCTTTTAACTTTTACATTATAAAACGCAAGACAAAGTCTTCATGCCTATTATAAAGTTTGTTTTTGTTTAACATTATCACTAGAGCAAATTCATTTATTAATAAACGGCTATTGGATGTCAATTTTTTTTTCTTCACCTAATAGCAAGGGATCTTTTATATGCATCGTCTCATAGACAGGATAGCACATACCACGGCCTTTGATAATACTAGTCCAGCCCCATGTCTGTTACAGGCGGACTAGAAGGATGTATCATTCCGAGGGGTGGCAGTCCGCATATATATTTCCTGGGACTAGTTACGACCGTCTAGAAGTTCCCTTTGACTCCACATTGTGCAGATACGATTTTGGTTGCAATGGCGCTTTTATTGTCGAATAAAATATACTAAATTGACATTTTTGCTGGCCATCCCCAATTATCAAATATGCCTACGCTTGAGCTACCTTCTACTATGAATAATAACAAAACGTTATCACAAACTAAATTTCAGCAAATTTATCCTTTGTTTTCTTAGTGATATAAGTGAATTGGTGCGGCACCATGGGGACAATTGTTTAATACAAGTGTGACAGTGTCAAGTGTACGGCTGTGAGAACAAAGCACCAAAGACCTTCTACAGTACATATTATCTCCTACCCTCCAAATAGCTTGTCACATTTCTTGTCAATATTAAATTAATAATATTATTTTTTGTATTTGTATATAATGATTACATCCCCCCCACCCCCCCCACCCACCTCTTTTGACATTTCACTTGAACGAATCGTCCGTCGTACTTAGTGTATCTAGCGAAGCGAACATTTATTTACTATTGACAATTTATCGGCATCACACAAGAGAGAATGCCATTGGAAGGTTTTAGAATTCTCAAGTCCACTTTTTCCTACTCTGTTATGACTTGTCATGTAGTAGGCAGTAGGCGACGAATTCAAGCGATTCGTTCAAATTGGCGTAACGGCGGACTCTCCATTTAAGCCAATGATACGCCTTATAGGGTATTGGTGTGGGTGGGTGCTGTATATAATAGAGATGCGACGAGTTCTATAAACGGTTTCATTTCGTATTGCAGGCGGTCGCATTCGTCAAAGGATCGACAATGTTTTATCGACTGTTGACCGGCGTGTGCTGCATGGCAGTGTGCGTACAAGTGATTTGCAGCGCAGCCATGAAAGAAATGAAAGTAAGTATTCCAAAAGTGACTTTTATTGTCAATGTTAATGTTAAAAATTTAATTATGATGATGATTATGTTTTTTTAATTATATTAGTTAGGGTTTTTAAAGTGTTTTTTAGTGGGTTTTTTCGTGTGTTTTTTTTTTTTATTATTATTTTTTTTTTTTCGTGTGTGTGTGTTTGGTTGTTTTTGTTTCTTGTTTCTTTTTTTCTTTTTTTCTTTTTTTTTTCTTTTTGTTTTGAGAGGAGGGGGGGGGGGGAGGGGACTTTGCATTTAACATTATCAAAACAAAACTGTTATTAGATTTGTGACATTTTCTTTCACATTGTTCAGCTCATGCTTTTTTTTCAATCAGAAACTTATTAAAATATCTGTTTGTCTGTTTCTTTCATTCATTCATTGTTCTTTGATTCTCAGTGTCTGTCTTTTTGTGTCTTTTTCGTTTGATCTCTTTATTATATTTCGTATGATATATTAGCCGTTATATTTATATGCCAGTAATATCCTACATTACTCAAGGGACACCGTAATTTGTTTTAAGACACATTCAGGTAAATATTTTGTTACGTCCGCACTTTTATTTTCCTTTTTTTTGTTCTTGTTTGTTTTGCTTGATATAAAATTTGTACTTAAAATGCAAAGTGAAATTGTTTGCTTCCGTTAGTAGATTAGAATGTACTTAACGTATCTTTTGAAGTTCAGAAACATCTAGAAATAGAATGACTGCATTCTTTGATGGATGTTATTACATAATCAAATGTTTACCGTACTAAATTACGCTATATATGCATTAAAAAATTGTTTAGAGGTAAATGCATTTTGTTGTGAAACAATGTTCTAAAAATACTTAAGAGTTACGTCAATGTAGGTTTTCGTTTTTTTTGTTAATTTTATTTCATTTTTTGCTTATTTATACAATACACCAAAGATCGTGTTTATTTTTATTCCTTTGTGAGTTTGCCTCTTGAAAACATACTTTGTGTATATGTAAGGCTAAGCAAACTCGATCGATAAGCAACTGAAAACGTCAACGATAGGAACCGTAAATAACAAATACATCTATATATGCTTGTTATACACTAATCAGCAGGTACGTAATCTTACTAAATTTGTACTTTTCAGTTTAATGTGTTTGCTATATCTGGGCTCTCTGTTCAGTAATCAGGCACGGCAGAGCGGGGCTGCTGGGTGGGAGGGGAGGGGGAGCTAACCCCCGCCCCCAATAATTCTGAATCTAAAATATTATTGGTAGTAAACCTTAAGGCAGGACATTGAATTTTAGGACATCTAGTTTTCAACTTTTTAACTTTTTACGGAGAAGTATACCCCCCGAACCAACAAGAATATTTGCTTTGCGCCATCGATCTCAGTCAGTCCCCCCCCCCCCCCCCCGCAATGTCTGCTTGTTTCCGACGTGCCTGGTAATGGCTAACTTATAGTGAGAAAGAACTTGTTGTATTGATATATCGAGTTTGACACAGCTTAATGCTCCTAAGATGTGGTGGGTATTCAGGGCCGTCGCTAGCTAAACAAATAAATCCGGAAAAAATTATAGAAACTTAAAGAAAACTCTCATCTTAACTGTTTAAGGAGTTTTAGACTATTAGCTATTCAGTTGCCCCGGGCTCCCATTATTGTAGGGGTGCAGGCAAGCTTTTGCCTGAATTTAACGAAAATGCCCCAATCTGAATAATAACATTTATTCATATTAGCATTACTATCAACAAGCTGCGGTATGGCCCAAACGAGTCTTCGAGAGCTTGGATAATTATGTCTCAGTATTTATCCACTACGGCAGCGGGATTGAGATGTCGCTTGAGGTGCTTTTGTCGCAGGATCGAACCACTTCGGTGGATTCATTCACCTGATTGGGGGTTTTCTCATTCCAGCCAGTGCACCACAACTGGTCAAAGGCCGTGGTTTGTGCTTTTCTGTCTGTTGGAAAGTGCATAGAAAAGATCTCTCGCTCCCTTAGGAAAAAATGTAGCAGGTTTACTCTGATGACTACGAGTCAGAATTACCAAATGTTTGACATCCAAAGCTGATGATTAATTAATCAATGTGCTCCAGTAGTGTCGTCAAACAAAACAAACTTTAACTTTAATTGGGCAATTAGAATTAAGGCTAGTAGGTATTGAGTTCGTAACCTGGTACAAACTTTAGCGTTATGGCCTAGAAGAGCCTACGAGAACTCAAATAGTTCTGGTCCAGTGTTTACCCGCTGCGAGGAGTATTTATATTTATAACACGCCAGGCCTTTTAAACCGTTTCCGATTGTTCTGATCGTATCCCCTCTTTCAATCTACACTGCCAACAGTGTACTTTGTACTTACCCAATGTCGCTTTTCGCACGGATCTTTTTTTTTTGAGCTCAGGTCCAGCGGACTACCGCACACACATCGTGCTTAATAGTGTATGCTAAGATGAATTCCGTAAATACAACCCCAATGGACGCCGCCATCTTTGTCACTCAACATAGAAGTGGCTATACGCACGGAAGGAAGGACGGAAGGAAATGTTTTATTTAACGACACACTCAACACATTTTATTTACGGATATATGGCGTCAGACATATGGTTAAGGACCATACAGAAACCCGCTATCGCCACTTCATTGGCTACTCTTATCGATTAGCAACAAGGAATCTTTTGTATGCACCATCCCATAGACAGGATAGCACATACCACCGCCTTTGATGTACCTGTCGTGGTACACTGGCTGGAGCGAGAAACAGCCCAATGGGCCCACTGGCGGGGATCGATCCCAAACCGACCGCGCATCAAGCGAGCGCTGTACTATACGCACGGTGGCGGCTAATAAGAGCTGGCTTCGCGGTCCTATTTTGGGAGAAAGCCTAGAGTAAGGTCACCACACCTCATTTAAAAGGTATCCGGCTCTCTGTGGTGTCGTGGTTAAGCCATCGGACATATGGCTGGTAGGTACTGGGTTCGCAGCCCGGTACCGGCATCCACTCAGAGCGATTTTTAACGACACAGAGCGATTTTTAACGACTCAGTGGGTAGGCGTAAGACCACTACACCTTCTTCACTCACACTAACCACTAGCAGCTAACCCACTGTCCTGGATAGACAGCCCATATAGCTGAGGTGTGTTGCCAGAACAGCGTGCTTGAACCTTAATTGGATATAAGCACGAAAATAAGTCGAAATGAAATAAACGTTTCCCTGCTAAGCAAACCGGCCTCGGTAGCGTCGTGGTTAGGCCATCGGTCTACAGGCTGGTAGGTACTGGGTTCGGATCCCAGTCGAGGCATGGGATTTTTAATCCATATACCGACTCCAAACCCTGAGTGAGTGTTCCGCAAGGCTCAATGGGTAGGTGTAAACCACTTGCACCGACCAGTGATCCATAACTGGTCCAACAAAGGCCATGGTTTGTGCTATCCTGCCTGTGGGAAGCGCAAACAAAAAAAATCCCTTGCTGCTAATCGGAAAGAGTAGCCCATGTAGTGGCGACAGCGGGTTTCCTCTCAAAATCTGTGTGGTCCTCAATCATGTGTCTGACGCCATATAACCGTAAATAAAATGTGTTGAGTGCGTCGTTAAATAAAACATTTCCTTCCTTCCCTGCTAAGCACGCCGCTTACATCTGGTAATATCTTTGTTTAATAAGAATTCATTCTAAGCCTCGTTCTATGTATGGATTTGATTTTGTTTCTTTCTGTTAAAGGAACATTCCTGAGTTTGCTGCATTGTAAGATGTTTCCCACTAATAAATTATTCCTATGATTAAACTTACGTATTAAATATATTTTCGTGTTTAGAATATCAGTGTATGTATATTCAATGTGTTTTTGGTCGTCTTAATATTTGTAAGAAGCCCAAACTGGATTGTGTCTTCAAATAATTTTGTACGTATGAAAAAATTATATTTTAGGAAATAAAATGAAATCAGATTTTTCGTATTTTAAAGGGACATTACTGAGTTTGTGCATTGTAAGATGTTTCCGACTAATAAAATATTTCTACGATTAAAGGGACATTCCTGAGTTTGCTGCATTGTAAGATGTTTCCGACTAATAAAATATTTCCACAATTAAACTTACATATTAAATATATTTTCTTGTTTAGAATATTAGTGTCTGTATATTCAATGTGTTTCTGGTCGTCTTAATGTTTGTAAAAACCCAAGCTAGATTTTGTCTTCAAATAATGTCGAACGTACGAAACATATATTTTAGGAAATAAAATGAAATTTAACCTAGTACAAATATTAGAACGATCAGAAACACGTTTAATATACAGCCACTAATATTTTATGCAGAGAAATGTATTTGATATGTAATTACAATCGTTAAAAGTCTTTGCTAGTCGATAACATCTATAAAATTGCAGCGAACTCAGGAATGTCCCTTTAATAAGAATTCACTCTAAGCCTCGTTCTATGTATGGATTTGATTTTGTTTCTTTCTATTAATAAGCTACTTCGATTCCAACAATAGTCGTACACAATAGTCGTACATAAAGCGAAACCGTTATATTAGAGTAAAAAGTAAAGTTTGTTTTATTTAACGACGCCACTAGAGCACATTGATTTTTTTATCTTATCATCGACTATTGGACGTCAAACATATGGTCATTCTGACACTGTTTTTAGAGGAAACCCGCTGTCGCCACATAGGCTACTCTTTTTACGACAGGCAGCAAGGGATCTTTTATTTGCGCTTCCCACAGGCAGGATAGCACAAACCATGGCCTTTGTTGAACCAGTTATGGATCACTGGTCGGTGCAAGTGGTTTACACCTACCCATTGAGCCTTGCGGAACACTCACTCAGGGTTTGGAGTCGGTATCTGGATTAAAAATCCCATGCCTCGACTGGGATCCGAACCCAGTCCCTACCAGCCTGTAGACCGATGGCCGAAACACATTGAATATACAGACACTGATATTCTAAACCAGAAAATATATTTAATATGCAACTTTAATCGTAAAAATATTTTATTAGTCGGAAACATCTTTCAATGCAGCAAACTCAGGAATGTCCCTTTAATGTGATATTTATAACGCAAATAAAACATTTATTTCAGATCAGTGACCCATACGTTGCTACATACACATGCAAAATGTCACCCGCACTGATATAATGTCATTTATGTCGGCGTACTTTCATTACAAAGGTTATGGAACTAATGGAGGGATTTTCCTTTTACCCATTTAGATCAAACTGACAAGCACAACCTTCAAAGGAGTTTCATGTTACGTATGACCGTCAGACTTATTACTTAATGTGTTATCAATATTTATTAATATGCAATTGTGTATGGGAATTTTCTGTTGGCATTTTCTTTTTATCTGCAAGTAATCTTTTAAACGTTTTTTCCCTGGTTAAAAGAAAATGTTAAAACGACATTTCTAATGCACATTTTAAGGGCATATAGTTTAAACGTTGGAATAAAAAAAGATATATTTTATTATCGATTATATGGTGAGATAAAAAAAAAAACATGTCTGAGCAGGGTTAAAACCTTTCTGCACGGCTAGCTGAAGTTGAATGGCTTCGAAACCTCTGAACATAATTCAGATGTAAAATTTACTTTGATGTTTGCAGCTTTTAACCGCACTTGTCTCTCAGAAACATGTCAAATGATATAAAAAGGCCGTTTAAAGATAGAGGCTTAAAGCTCTTTGTTTTGTTTAACGACACCACTAGAGCATATTGATTTTATTAATCACAGGCTATTGAATATTAAACATTTGGTAATTTTAACATATAGTCTTAGAGAGGAAACTCGCTACATTTTTGTTTTCATTAGTAGCAAGGGATTTTTTATATATGCACCATCCAACATACAGGTTAGCACATACCACAACCTTTGATATACCAGTCGTGGTGCACTGGAACGAGAAATAGCCCAATGGGCCCACCGATCGATCCCAAACGGACCGCGCATCAAGCGAGCGCTTTACCACTGGGCTACGTCCCGCCCCTTGGGATAGAGGCGATCTAAAAGTTTGAATAAACATCTGCATGCTTCCTAAGTTCAGCATGCTTCATGCTTCCTAAGTTCAGCATGCTTCCTAAGTTCTGCATGCTTCCTAAGTTCTGCATGCTTCCTGCTTCCTAAGTTCAGCATGGTTCCTAAGTTCTGCATGCTTCATGCTTCCTAAGTTCAGCATGCTTCCTAAGTTCTGCATGCTTCCTAAGTTCAGCATGGTTCCTAAGTTCTGCATGCTTCCTGCTTCCTAAGTTCAGCATGCTTCCTAAGTTCAGCATGATTCCTGTTTCCTAAGTTCAGCATGCTTCCTAAGTTCTGCATGCTTCATGCTTCCTAAGTTCAGCATGCTTCCTAAGTTCTGCATGCTTCCTAAGTTCAGCATGGTTCCTAAGTTCTGCATGCTTCAAAATTTCTGCTTGCTTCCTAACTTCTGCATGCTTCCTACGTTCAGCATGCTTTGCTATCTGTTGTGTGCACAGCCCAATACAGCAGATATATTTGACACAAACTGAAAATGTACTTTTATATCTAACCCGTAATAAAACAAAAACAGGCAAACCAACTAACTGGCTTGCAAATAGGCTAAAAGTTTGGTAGGTGATTACGTACCGGTAAATATGTAGACAGGTAAGTATGTAAATACGTAGGTATGTATGCATGTTTTAAAGTAGAAACATGGGTAGGTAGGTAGGTAGGTAGGTAGGTAGGTAGGTAGGTAGGTAGGTAGGAGGAAGGAAGGAAATATAACTTGACAGATAAAAAGGAGGCAGATACATAAAAATAAACAACAATTAAAGATCTGAAAATAGATAAATAAACAAAACAACTAACATACAGACATACAAATACAAATACATAAACAAAAACAACAACACAAACCCCCAACAAACCACACACACACACACACACACATATATATATGACTGTCAAGATGGGCATAAAATCTTTACAGTCCCAAAACCTAATAGGATTCCATCTTAACAATTGTAAACAAGTTACAATTAATATTTTCGTTTCTGTTTTTAATCAACTAATGAATAAACGAATGAATGAATAAAATATCAAAACTGTTTTGCAGGCCCAGAACAAGGAATTGGTACAGACGCCAGACTCGGCGGTGGAACCCAAGCAGTCTAACAACCAACTGGAACAGCACAGCACCTACAATTCTGACCTTGACCCTGAGTTCGACAGGTGGCTTTTCAAGTACCTAAACACACACATTCCGTCCAAAGCACTCAGTCGGATTACGACAGACAAACGATTCGGTTTTATGGGAAGCAGAGGCAAGAAAAGCAGTTACGGATTTATGGGAAGCAGAGGCAAGAAAAGGGGTTACGGTTTTATGGGCAGCAGAGGCAAGAAAAGGGGACACGGTTTTATGGGAAGCAGAGGCAAGAAAAGCAGTTACGGTTTTATGGGAAGCAGAGGCAAGAAAAGCAGTTACGGTTTTATGGGAAGCAGAGGCAAGAAAAGCAGTTACGGCTTTATGGGCAGCAGAGGCAAGAAAAGGGGTTACGGCTTCATGGGCAGCAGAGGCAAGAAAAGGGGTTACGGCTTCATGGGCAGCAGAGGCAAGAAGAGCAATGACGACCTAACAGACTTTGAAGATGAGGAAAGTTTTGGCACTGATATCACGGGGAACACGTTTGGATTGAACACACTGACAGATGGATATCAAGACGAATCAGGTACGCAACATTATTATTAAGAAGATTATGTTAGATCCTTTATTGTATTCAGGGCCGTACATGAGTGGGGGAGGGGGTGTGGTAGCAAAACAAGAACATGGCTTATTACTATAATAGTGGCGGGATTTAGCTGAGTCAGTGTAGTGCTCGCTTGAGGTGCTTGCGTCGAAGGATCGAACCGCCTCTGTGGATCCATTCAGCTGTTTGTTTCTTTCTTGTTCCAACCAGTGCACCAAAACTTGGCAAAGGCTGTGGTATGTGTTTTCCTGTCTGTGGGAAAGTGCGTATAAAAGATCCCATGCTGCATTAGAAAAAATGTAGCGGGTTTCCTCTGATGACTACGAGTCAGAATTACCACATGTTTAACATCCAATAGCCGATGATTATTTAATCGATTTGCTAACGACACGTTAAAAAAACAACTTTTTATTACTATAATAGTTAAAGTTAAAGTTTGTATTTGGTTAATGACACCACTGGAGCACATCGATTTATTAATAATTGGCTATTGGATGTCAGGCATTTGATAATTTTTTATATATATTCTTAGAGAGAAAACCCGATGCATTTTTTTTCCATTAGCAGCAAGGGTTCGCAGCCCGGTACCGGCTCCAGCTCCTACACAGAGCGAGTTTTTTAACGAATCATAGGTAGGTGTAAGGCCACTACACCCTCTTCTCTCTGACTAACCACTAACAATTAACGACTAACCCACTGTCCTGAACACACAACCCCGATAGCTGATGTGTGTGCCCAGGACAGCGTGCTTGAACCTTAATTGGATATAAGCACAAAAATATGTTGAATGAATGAATAAAAACGAGTAGCCCATGAAGTGGCAGCAGAGAGTTTCATGTCAAATTATCTGCGTGGTCCCTGACCATCAGTCCGACGCCATACAAGTGTTCTGTGCGTCATTCAATAAAACATTTCTTCCTTACTCCGTTTATAGAGCTTCCGTAGGCATTTCGTACAGTACGGGGCGAGACATAACCCAGCGGTAATGCGTTCGTTTAATGCGCGGTCGGTTTGGGATCGATCGCCGTCGGTGGGCCCATTGGGCTATTTCTCGTTAGAGCCATCGCACCACGATTGGTATATCAAAGACCGTGGTATGTGCTATCCTGTCTATGGGATGGTGCATTTAAAGTATCCGTTGCTGCTGATCGAAAAGTGTAGCCCATGAAGTGGCGACAGCGGGTTTCCTCTCTCAATATATGTGTTATACTTAACCATATGTCCGACGTCATATAACCGTATATAAAATGTGTGGAGTGGTCGTTAAATAAAACGTTTCATTCATTTTTCTTCCATCCGTACTGTATTTGACAGCACAGTTCGTCGCATAAAGATAAAGGAAGAGAACGAGAGATTCCTTAACGTCATCACAGCATAGTTCTAAATTATGACTATTTGGCGACTTATGAAAAAAAAGTTAGTTTGTTTTGTTTAAAAGCACCCCTAGAAAACATTGATTTATTAATTACCGGTTACTGGATGTCAAACATTATTTTGGTAAATTTGACATATAGTCTTAGAGAGGAAACCCGCTACATCTTTCCTTTAAGAGCAAGGGTTCTTTTGTATGCTCAATCCCACAGACAGGATAGTAATTACCACGACCTTTGTTACACCAGTCGTGGAGCATTGGCTTGGACAAGAAATAGCCCACTAGGCCCACGTCTCGCCCCTGGTGACTTACGAATACCCGCTAATGCCACAGATGTTATCGAAAATCAGCAAAGGACCCTTTAGGTATAATCTTAAACATGCAATCATGGCCTTTTGATGTATCGGTCATCGGACAATATATGACGTGGGGAAAATATAAATATTAATAAGAAAACCCCAAATGAAACGCAACACAACGCAACACAACACAATATAACACAACAAAACTCGGGTGCATCGCGTGGGATAGACCGTACGACTCTTCACACCTCAGGCTACCTGGGGCGAGACGTGGTACAGTGGTAAAACGCTCGGTCTAGGATCAATCCCGGGCCGGGATACCTATTGAGCTATCTCTAGTTCCAGCCAGTGCACCACGACTGGTATATCAAATGCCTTGGCATGTGTTATCCTATCTGTGGGATGGTGCATATAAAAAATCCCTTGCTAAAAATGGAACGATGTAGCGGATATCCTCGCTAAGACTATATGTCAGAATTACCAAATGTTTGACATCCAATAGCCTATGATTAATAAATTAATGTGCTCTAGTGGTGTCGTTAAACAAAACAAACTCGGGCGATCGCTCTAGTAATGAGCTTCACCCCACTGTCCAATAGCCTATGATTAATAAATCAATGTGCTTTAGTGGTGTCGTTAAACAAAACGAACCTTTTAACTGTACAACAAATGAGATTTGTAACTGACGATCATAATTTTCTTGAACACCTGATATCATCGTCGTTGCAACAGGATTGATGAGTACCTGTCGTCAAATATGTGTTTATTCCAATGTACTCTGTCCTGTGCTAGTTTTGATTTAGCAAATCTAATCTGGGAGTGGCAGTCCTCTTTTAGCGCTGCAGGAAGCATGTTTTGTCCAGTAAAGGATCTCCTCGGGAGTGGCTGTCCTCCTATAGACGAGACACTAGACAGAGATTCTCGGAATGAACCACTCTTTTGCCAAAACACCCATTCGACTCTGGATAGTACACAGATACGGTTTTTCGTTGTTGTTTACATCAAACGTCTGTGTTTACCACATTCTGCTTGTCATGCTGTTCTATAATCGCGTCGTTGTCGTGGGACGTTTTATGCGTTTTTGTTTTGTTGTTTGCTGGTATTTTTGTTCTTTTGTTTGTTATTATTGTATATGTTTGTAAAACAAAAATGGTTTTGTTTCCAGGTTACACGTCCAATGACAAACGGGCACCACACTTTGGTTTTCATGGAGTCAGAGGATAAAAGAGGTAAACAGCCTTTAACATTTCTTGTTTTGTTCCCGACAAAAGACTGTGATATGTACTGTCTTGTCTGTGGTAAAGCACATATAAACATCTCTTACTGTTAAAGACACCATTACCAAATGTTTAACGTTCAAAAGCCGATGATTAATTATTCAATGTGCTTTTGTTGTGCCGCGAAACACGACGAACATTTAATGACAGATACTATGGTTGAGCAAGTGAGTAACTGAGCGAATAAACTTATGAGTGTGTGAGTGCATGAGTGAGTCCGCCAGTAAGTGAGTAAATATACGAGTAAGAACGACGGTAAAATAAAATAAAATTGCTAATTTTTCAAATCACATACTTGATAACTGTGCAAATTAGATATAAATTAATTGAGGTCACGGCACTATGTTTATTGACATTTAGTCAAACGTACTACGGTGACAAACAACCCCCCCCCCTCCCAAACAAAAAAGCACTAGTTTATTTGTAAGTAAGAACATCCCAAATGACGTCATTTTCATTCATAAAAACACCGCGTCACATATTCTTACGTAATTTAAATATCGAGTAATGGCTAACTGAAATGAAACTTGCGAACACAAGTTGTATTAAGCTTGAAATTATATGATACAGAGATTATATATCATATATATATATATATGTATCATATATTAGGAATAAAAATAAATAAATAAATAAATAAGTGACTGGATGAATAAACGATGGAATAAACTATTTGGTATTGAATCGATGGATGGAAAGATGGACGAACGAACGAACAAATTAATGAATATATATACATATCAAATCGTTTGCTCCTGTTATGACACCGAGTTCTGAAAAATATCATTGAAATATTTTGTTTTTCTTTTCATAGACGGAAACGGACACTGCATCCACGACTTCGACCAAACTACAGTATGAATACGTAATGATGATAATGATGATGAAGACGACGATGATGATGGTGATGACGACGTTAGTGACGGTGAAAACTAACGAGACTCCTTGCAACCCAATTTTGGAAACATAATTTCAAAATAAAACGAGGACGTTGCTCGCCATGACAACAGAAGAAACCACACCCACAACATCTACAATATAATGGCACTGTAGTGACGTACGTATTCTGTATTTTCCATCGGAAGAAGAAGAAAAAAAGAAGAACATTAAAACAACTAAATACTTTCACTTATCACCAACAATAATGTGTGTGTATTTAGTTTTATTTGCATGCTTCGGGACAGAACAAACTTAAAATTGAAGAAGACAAAGAACATTAATTAAAACAGCTAAATACTTTCACTTATCACCAACAATAATGTCTGTGTATTTAGTTTTATTTGCATGCTTCAGGACAGAACAAACTTAAAATTGAAGAAAAGAAAAACAAAATTAAAACAGCTAATACTTTCACTTATTACCAACAATAATGTGTGTGTATTTAGTTTTATTTGCATGCTTCAGGACAGAACAAACTTAAAATTGAAGAAGACAAAGAACATTAATTAAAACAGCTAAATACTTTCACTTATCACTAACAACAATGTGTGTGTATTTAGTTTTATTTGCATGCAACGGGACATAAGAAACTTAAAATTGAAGAAAAAGAATTTAAAAAAACCCATTAGAACAGCTAAATAATTTCACTTATCACAAACAATAATGTGTGTGTATTTAGTTTTATTTGCATGCTTCAGGACAGAACAAACTTAAAATTGAAGAAAAGAAAAACAAAATTAAAACAGCTAATACTTTCACTTATTACCAACAATAATGTGTGTGTATTTAGTTTTATTTGCATGCTTCAGGACAGAACAAACTTAAAATTGAAGAAGACAAAGAACATTAATTAAAACAGCTAAATACTTTCACTTATCACTAACAACAATGTGTGTGTATTTAGTTTTATTTGCATGCAACGAGACATAAGAAACTTAAAATTGAAGAAAAAGAATTTTAAAAAAACATTAGAACAGCTAAATAATTTCACTTATCACAAACAATAATGTGTGTGTATTTAATTTTATTTGCATGCCTTGTGGCACGACATATTTAAAATTGAAGAATCGACTTCACAAGACTTCAGTCATATGACTTTGTTTGTGTTTATAACTGTTTTCAGACCTTCGGTTTTTTAATTGTATTTAAATAGCGTACTTATGGAATAAAAAGTAGTGTGGTGGACATATCCCAGTGAAGACTTATACTCTGTATAATGTGACATCCTATTACAGTCGTTCTTTCTCTTTGATACATAGTCCATGTTATATACTTTACAATATCTCCTCTGCTGCAGTCGAACATTGTGTATTAATACCCATGTTAGGATTGAAGGGATCGAGGTGTACGGAACAAATACATTGTTTATTTTGGTCATTAACATGTGATATCGGCTAGGTTATTCTAGACACTACTCTAAAGGAAATAACTAACACTGATCACTATTTACATTTTTAGTCCCGCCCCCCCCCCCCCCCCCCCCCCAATATTGGCTTAAAATGATTGTCCGCGGCTAGATTGTTAATTTGCTGCCGAACACAAAAGGCAAAATGCCACGCAAAAACAAGCAATCGATTTCATCACTCAAAATCAACAATCCAATTCTCTAATGGACTTGCGAACAGTGGCCCCTCGCATATTAAGGACATAATAAATACAAACCATATTCCGCAAAGGTGCGTTGTGTTACATTATACTTCTAAAACACCTATGTATGATTAAACCATAGGACATTTCAGGACTGTTATTGAACATGATTATTATAATTGGAAAAAAATGCAAAAGAAATCTTAATGAAATAAATAGTATTGTAGATACGGCATTCTAGAACTGATCCAGAGAGTTTGACATCCAATAGCGGATGATTAATAAATCAATATGCTCTAGCGGTGTCGTTAAACAAAACAATCTTCTTTTTATCCAGCAAAACGAAAAGTAGCATATCTTACACATCCTTTGTAAATTGAAATCGTCCTCAACATATCTTGGAGATCACTTCTGAGACTTGTGATTGGCTGTTCTGAGGTCATAACCCATGTGTCCTGGGTAACCATAAACGGATGACGTCATGTTATTGCATCATTTATATCTATTACGTCATTAACGTCTAAATCACCCCCCCCCCCCCCCCCTCCGTTAAACTACATTAAAAATGCCTTTTTAATGGCGTGTAAGACAAAGAACAATACACTGATGCCCGTTGGAGTCCATTTATCTTCTTACGACTCGTGGTTCACAACAGTGTCTAACGCGCTTTCGCTCGTTAGATACTGTTGGAAAATAATCGTCAGATATTCATTCATTCAGTTCAGCTTATTTTCATGTTATACCTAATGAAGGTTCAAGCACGCTGTCCTGGGCACACACCTCAGCTATCTGGGCTGTCTGTCCAGGACAGTGGGTTAGGGGTTAGTTGTTACTAGTTAGTGAGAGAGAGAAGAAGGTGTAGTGGCCTACACCTACCCATTGAGTCGTTAAAACTAGCTCTGGGTGGAAGCCGACACCGGGCTGCGAACCCAGTACCTACCAGACTTATGTTCGATGGCTTAACCATGACACCACCGAGGCCGGTGTTATAAGATAAATCGTCTACCAACGGGTACTCGTGCATCATTCACTATAGCACGGTTTTGGTATGCATTTCGTGGATCAATGTCGTTATTTGTGGCACTAGTATAGGTGGAGAAGACACATTGTTTTTTCTAACCAGAGAGACAATGGAATCTGTGAAATCGAATAGCAAATCGGAGAACAAAAGGAAAGCAATTAGTCCACTGATACATGAATGAAATCAGTAGAACACTGAAAACACGGAATACAAATATTATGACATGAGATTTGTATTGATATTTGTGCGCTGGATTTCAACTTTTATCAGAGATATCAATCTGATATTTAACCCCTGAAAAGATTTCCTTTCTTTTTGTACTTTCATCTTTGTCATATTCCGTCTACAAAGAGGATTCATTACACTTGATTTGAATCTACCTGCACGTGGTTAAACAAATGGTTCTGTACTTTGAAACTGATATACGTATTGATCCAAGTTAAATAACTAAAAGCTAATTTACAATGAGGTGGATTTTTTTTTTTAACGCTCTGTTAGCTTAATGCAACTCTATGGATCTTTCTCTTTCCTCTCAGAAATTAGCTTTTCAGTTCAGTTTTCTTTTATAGATGTCACGATGCACAATTCATGAACCGTGGAATTCATTGTCCCAGTAGTTAGTTAACCTGAAACAGGTATATAGGTTTCCTCTCTCTCGAGAACGCGCATAATGAGTGAATTAATGTCCTTCAGGTTTCTAGGTCACAATAAATAGTTTATTTGAAGCAAGAAAACAAATGATGTGTAATGTTATAGCTCGTATCTTTCAGAAACGTGTTCGCACGATTAAGGAGGCGTACTCCATGTTTGCACCTACGCACTTTTTAAGTGTAAGCCTGAAATATTTAAACGTGCTTACATCCACACGATTCGAACATGCTAATTTTCAATGTAAATTGGTTTTCGCGTTCATTTAAAAAAAAAATTTAAGATTCAAACAGGTTATTCTAGACATACACGTTAGTTATTTGAACTGTCTGCCCATGACATAGATTGGGGCATGATGTTCGGCTATTAAACAAAAATAGTTCCAAAGAGAACAGTTACACTGGATGCGATACGATTGTTTTCATTTAAGGTTCAAGCAGATTATTCTGGGAACACAAGTTAGTTATCTGCCTGTTCGGTAATTATAATAAAATAGTTCCAAAGAGAGTAGTTACACTGGATGGGATACGATGCGTATGTTTTCAAACCGTTCGCTGTCAACCGCAATGCAATAACTGATTCTGAAAATACTTATCAAATGTGACGCTTTAATATTCAACAAATTACATCAAAATATATTCTATTACATAGTCAAATGATCTCACATTAAACGAAACAGAAAGGTGTCTTTCTACAAGACCGATTCATTTTTGTTTAGTGTATGGCAATTTAGATGCTCCTTTGATTGATACAAGAAATATATATATATATATATAACACTGATAAACATGATGCATATATACTTATAAATATGTTTGAAACTCAACGCTTCTTTTAATAAGTTTGATATAAAAAATATATAGGAAATAGATTCACAGTTGTGGGTGTAAGGTAAATGGTGTAAACGCTTCTAATGCATGTGGCTGCCGCAATATACGTCATAGCAGGACCGCACACACGCGTCCCATCTAGTGTGAACGAGCCCTTATTGTTGTTTGTAGTTTGTCATAAGAGACGTCGGTGCAGAGGGCTAATAGCTCATTCACACTGTATGACTGCGGTTCAGGCCTTATGATCTCATTGGAAATAGGGTATTTTAATTTTTGGAGCTGCACCGCTAGCACAGTGTGAATGAACTCTTACATGTTGCCCACAATATCGTAACGAATAGCTGTGACCAATAGTGGCATCCGAACTCATAACACACCAGACTTACAGCCTACAACTGTTTCAGATTATACATTATGGGTATTTTAATTTAATTTATTTTTTGCTTTATTACTACTACCACTACTACTACTACTACTACTACTACTACTACTACTATTATTATTATGAATTTTTTTTATCCATGCATTCATTCATTCATTAATTGACTCATTTCAACTTATTTTCGTACTTATATCCAAGTAAGGTTCAAGGACGCTGTTCTGGGCACACACCTCCGCTATCTGGACTGTATGCCCAGGACAATGGGGTAGTGGTTAGGGAGTGAGAAGTCGGTGTAGTGGTATTTCTTCTACACATTGAGTTGTTAAACACGCTCTGGGCGGGGGCCGGTACCGGGCTGCGAACCCAGTACCTACCAGCCTTATACCCCGATGGCTTAACCACGACACCACTGAAGGAAGAGAAGGGGGGGGGGGGGTAAGGTGAGCGATCAATCACTACTCTATAAAGCTTGTTTTCTGAACTTAATAAATTCATTAAAACAATTATTACGTTATAACTGATAATTGCTTTGAAAATTATTCACCTTTTACTCTCAAGACTAAAATGTAAGGAAGTGGTTTATCAGTCTCGTGAATTTGCTGACTCGTCATACAAAAAAACCAATAGACGAAACAGCCAGAATCGATATTAAAAACATATCTCTGTACGAGTTTGTTCCGTTGGGTGTTTAAGTTTAACTGGCCTATCTCGTCAGCGCCCACCAACACGTTTGTTTATTTATTTATTTATGTTTATATTTATTATTATTATTATTATTATTATTATTATTATTATTATTATTATCTCAGATACGAGTTATTTGAAAATTAGCTCAGCAGCTCCAAATGTGGTACTAAAAACAAAACACATGTTTAAAAAAGAAACGAGCTTTAAAACAAATGGTTTTTTGACCCAATACAGATTTCACTGGCAGAGATTGCACAATGTACATTTTGTATAAAAAATAAAAGTAATTTATCATTATTTTAATTACCTTATATGTTGTTTTACTTTAAATTATACAATTGGTTTTCTTGTTAAAATGTTGAATAAATTTTTATATAAAATCAAATAGTGTTCTATATTTTGTTTTGTAATTTATTATTTTACTATGTACTTTGTTTTCAACAGAAAAGTATGTCCTGAATATTGACATACGCTATGTGTTATTTTCGTTTATATACAGTACTTATAATGAACACTATTCATGTTCATCGTCTAACGTGGTCTCACGCTTTGAATGGAATATAATACAGAATGGTATTAAACATACTGTGGCATTATTTTGTTGTTGTGCTTGTTGGACAGTATTTTGGAAATAATGTTGTATATCTGAAAAATAGTAACCAATGAACAAAAATAAGTATATTTGGCACGGAATAAAGTGACCAACGGAAACACGTTATCCTACACACGGGTTGGTGAGAACATCATTCGTTATTTTTGATAACGCATACGTGTTTACATATGTACGTGTGTTAACAATTTGAAGACATACGACTGGCTGCGCCTAGATGATGACCAGGTCCCTAATGCCATACATCCAATGAAAAAACAGCACGATCGAAATCGATTACACTGTGACGTATAGTTAACCTGACAGTCATTTGTCTGTGACTCGTAAATTCGCTGCAAGTGCAAGGACTGTAAATAACTTTTAGTCGAAAACGATGTTAAAATTTGCTTAAACCTGGTTTTTGAGGATATGTAAGCAATAGAATAATACATTCGTGTGAGTTAGATATTATTTATCTTACAACTCGTTGTTTAAAAACGTATCAAATTCGCTTTCGCTCGTTGGATACGTTTTAAAACAACTCGTTGTAAAATAAAGGGTATCTAACGGTCACTCGTCATTTTATTTCATTTCATTTCAACTTATTTTCGTGCTTTTATCCAATTAAGGTTCAAGCACGCTGTCCTGGGTACACACCTCAGCAATCTGGGCTATCCAGGATAGTGGGTTAGTTGTTAGTTGTTAGTGGTCAGTGAGAGAGAAGAGGGTACACCTAACCATTGAGTCGTTAACACTCGCTATGGGTGGGAGCCGGTACTGGGCTGCGAACCCTGTACGTACATTTACTAGTCTTATGTCCGATGGCCTAACCACGACGTCACCGAGGCCGGTGTTGGTCAGCATTTTGAAGATCATTTTGTATATATGGCACGAAATAAAGTGACCAACGGAAAACATATGTATATAAGGCAGGAAATACATTGACCAATAAATATCAAAAGCGACTAGCAGGATATGATTGACCAATGAAAATTTTTATAATTGGAAAGAAATGTGTCGATTGATCAACGAAGCGACAAAGTTGTTTATTTAAGCACAATGTTTCAACTAATGAACAAATTGGCACGAAACGTTTTTCCCAATGAAACAAGCATTTAGCTGGCATGATAAAAACTGAACAATGGAAAAATGGTGTATAGTTAACACGAAATGTATTGCCCAATAAAATATTTAGTTTTTCCTGAATCTGCAATGTTTAACTACTCTGTAGTAATGTCTTCTGTACTTCGCATGACACAAAGCTACGACTTTTTTCAGTGTGTATATTATGCCAAAGCATGCAATAAAACGAACATAAGCGTACGAGACAGGGGACGTGGGAGACAACTCCCTTCCCCCTCTAGTTCTGGAGCAAAACATCACATTCGGGCAAAAACTGATAAAGATATTCGGGCAAAATGTGCTAACCTGAGACCATTTCACCATGTATTTCCATCATTCTACCCTCAAAATTAGTTGTAATCCATGTAAAAAATGCATAGTGATTCGTTTGCAACCTTATATTGCCGTGTGATAGTAATGCTAATATGAATAAATGTTGTTATACAGATTCGGGCAGTTTGGTTTAATTTGGGCAAAAGCCAGCCAATTCCCTAAAAAAAAGAGAGAAAAAAAAAGGGAGCCCGTACGCCTATGAAAACGAATCACAAAACAACGTAGAGAACACGAATGGTGACAGTAATTTCCAGTAGTGGCCGCCGACAGAACACATAAGAAGCTAGCCAGCAATACTGTCAATCAGTCCAACATTACTGACTGTCAGTCCAACAGTACTGATAATTCAACATTACTGTCAGTCAGTTCAACATTACTGACAGTCATTACTGACACCAACATTACTGTCACTGTCAGTCAGACCAACATTACTGTCAGTTCAGCAGTCCATATTACTGTAGTCAGTCCAGACAGTCAGACCGTTCACATTACCGCCAGTCAGTTTAACATTACTGTCAGTCAGTTCAACATTACTGTCAGTCAGTTTAACATTACTGCCAGTCATACCAACATTGCTGTCAGTCAGTTCAACATTACTGTCAGTCAGTCCAAATGTGCTGACAGTCAGTCCAACATTACTGTCAGTCAGTCCAACATTACTGTCAGTCAATTCAACATTACTGTCAGTCAGTTCAACATTACTGACAGTCAGACCAACATTACTGTCAGTCAGTCCAACATTACTGTCAGTCAGTCCAACTGTACTGACAGTCAGACCGACATTACCGTCAGTCAGTTTAACATTACTGTCAGTCAGTTCAACTTTACTGTCAGTCAGTCCAACATTACTGTCAATCAGTCCAACATTACTGTCAGTCAGTTCAACTTTACTGTCAGTCAGTCCAACATTACTGCCAGTCAGGCCAACACCACTGTCAGTCAGTTCAATATTACTGCCAATCATTCCAACATTACTGTCAGTCAGTCCAACGTTACTGCCAGTCAGTCCATCGTTCCAAAATTACAGTTAGTCAGTCCTACATTATTGACAGTCATTCCAACATTACTAAGTTAATCCAACGTTAGTGACAGTCAGTCTAGCACTTCTGCCCGCCAGTCATTACAATACAGCGAAAATATAACTTTTCATGAAATATCACTTTTATGGTTTCTGTAGATGCATTTTTCTCGTTCTAGCCAGTGTACCATTACTGGTATATCAAATGCCGTGGTATGTGCTATCCTGTCTGTGGGATGGTGCACATAAAAGATCCCTTGCTACTAATTGAAAAATATAGCGGGTTTCATCTCTATGACTGTGTTAAAATGACCATATGTTTGACATCCAATAGCTAATGATTAATACATCAATGTGTTCTAGAGTGTCGTTAAACAAAACAAACTTCTGTGGATGTCTCCGACGCCATATAACCGTAAATAAAATGTGTTGAGTGCGTCGTTAAATAAAACATTTCCTTCCTTTTCTTCTTTCTGTCGATGTATATAGTTCATAGCTATGTATATAATACATTCTATAACGTCAATTAACTGGCCATCACACAAATAGTGTGGGTGTTGGGTGGTTGGTTTATTATTATTATTATTATTATTATTATTATTATTATTATTATTATTATTTATTTATTTATTTATTTCTTTATGATTTATTTATTTATTTAATTTTTTATTTAATTTTATTTTTATTATTATTATTTTTTTCATTATTATTATTATTTTTTGGTGGAGGGGCTTTTTTTGTGTTTCATTTTGCACCATTAAGCATCCGATAATCTTCTGATACGAGTCTAACGGCAATCAATACTGGTATACAAAAGTTGCCAAATTAAAGTTGATAGAAATTCAAATGAAAAATTCAAACAGAAGGAATAACATGATGGAAAGAAAAAGAAAGAAAGAAATGTTTTATTTAACGACGCACTCAACACATTTTATTTACGGTTATATGGCGTCAGACATATGGTTAAGGACCACACAGATTTTGAGAGGAAACCCGCTGTCGCCACTACATGATCTACTCTTTCGATTAGCAGCAAGGGATCTTTTATTTGCGCTTCCCACAGGCAGGGTAGCACAAACCATGGCCTTTGTTGAACCAAGTATGATCACTGGTCGGTGCAAGTGGTTTACACCTACCCATTGAGTCTTGCGGAGCACTCACTCAGGGTTTGGAGTCGGTATCTGGATTAAAAATCCCATGCCTCGACTGGGATCCGAACCCAGTACCTACCAGCCTGTAGAATAACATGTTGGATACGATGGGCAATGCTTGCCTTTCTTGAGGATGTCGACACTCAATGACATCAGCCAAAAATAAGGAATAAAGATAAACATTTCATTTCAACTTATTTTCGTGCTTATATCCAATCAAGGTTCATGCACGCTGCCCTGGGCATAGACACCTCAGCTATCTGGGATATCTGTCCAGGACAGTGGATTAGCTGTTAGTGGTTAGTTGTTAGTGAAAGAGAAGAGGGTGTAGTTGTCTTACACCTACCCATTGAGTCGTTAAAACTCGCTCTGGGTGGGAGCCGGTACCGGGCTGTGAACCCAGTACCTACCAGCCTTATGTCTGATGGCTTAATCACGACACCACCGAGGACGGTTTTCTGCCCTATGCATCAGTGGGCTCAAAGAGGACTAAGTAAGTAAGTAAGTATGTAAGTAAGTAAGTAAGTAAGTAAGTAAGTAAGTAAGTAAGTAAGTAAGTAAGTAAGTAAGTAAGTAAGTAAATAAGTAAGTAAGTAAGTAATAATTAAATAAGTAATTAAATAAGTAAGAAAGTAAGGAAGTAAGTAAGTAAGTAAAGTAAGTAAGTAAGTAAGTAAGTAAGTAAGTAAGTAAGTAAGTAAGTAAGTAAGTAAAGTATGTATGAGTAAGTAAGTAAGTAAAGTATGTATGTATGTATATATGTAAGTAAGTAAGTAAGTAAGTATATAAGTAAGTAAAGTATGTGTGTAAGTAAGTAAGTAAGTAAATGTATGTATGTATGTAAGTAAGTTAGTAAAGTAAGTAAAGTAAGTAAATAAGTAAGTAAATAAGTAGTAAGTAAGTAAGTAAGTAAAGTAAGTAAGTAAGTAAAGTATGAATGTATGTAAATAAATAAGTAAGTAAAGTATGTATGTATGTAAATAAGTAAGTAAGTAAGTAAGTAAAGTAAGAAAAGTATGTATGTATGTATGTATGTATGTATGTATGTATGTAAATAAGTAAGTAAGTATGTAAAGTATGTATGTAAGTAAATACGTAAGTAAGTAAGTAAGTAAGTAAGTAAGTAAGTAAGTAAGTAAGTAAAGTAAGTTAGTAAAGTAAGTAAATAAGTAAGTAAATAAGTAAGTAAATAAGTAGTAAGTAAGTAAGTAAGTAAAGTAAGTAAGTAAGTAAAGTATGTATGTATGTATGTAAATAAATAAGTAAGTAAAGTATGTATGTATGTAAATAAGTAAGTAAGTAAGTAAAGTAAGTAAAGTATGTATGTATGTATGTATGTATGTATGTATGTATGTATGTAAATAAGTAAGTAAGTAAGTAAGTAAAGTAAGTAAAGTATGTATGTATGTATGTATGTATGTATGTATGTATGTATGTAAATAAGTAAGTAAGTAAGTAAAGTAAGTAAAGTATGTATGTATGTATGTATGTATGTATGTATGTATGTATGTATGTATGTATGTAAATAAGTAAGTAAGTAAGTAAAGTAAGTAAAGTATGTATGTATGTATGTATGTATGTATGTAAGTAAGTAAGTAAGTAAAGTAAGTAAAGTATGTATGTATGTATGTATGTATGTAAGTAAGTAAGTAAGTAAGTAAAGTAAGTAAAGTATGTATGTATGTATGTATGTATGTAAGTAAGTAAGTAAGTAAGTAAAGTAAGTAAAGTATGTATGTAAGTATGTATGTATGTATGTATGTATGTAAATAAGTAAGTAAGTAAGTAAAGTAAGTTAGTAAAGTAAGTAAATAAGTAAGTAAGTAAGTAAGTAAATAAAGTAAGTAAGTATGTAAGTAAGTAAAGTAAGTAAGTAAGTAAGTAAGTAAGTAAGTAAGTAAGTAAGTAAGTAAGTAAGGAAGTAAGTATTCGATGATCTTCTGATACGATCCTAACGGCAAGAAATACTGGTATACAAAAGTTGCCAAATTAAAATTAATTGAAATTTACAAAGTGACGTCATTAACCGTGGAATTGCCTTAGTGTTCTCTTATTATGTACTTTGCGGTAAACAGGACAGTGCATACTGCAGCCTTTTGTGTATCAGTTGCCGGGATGTATGAATGAATGAATGATTGTGGCACCCTAGACAAACATACACATTGAATATTGGGTAGCAGGGAGGTTAAAGTTAAAATGTGTTTTGTTTAACGACACCACTAGCGCACATTGATATATATATATATATATATATATATATATATATATATATATATATATATATATATATATATATATCGGCCATTGGGTGTCAAACACTTGATAATAATTCTGACACATAATTTGATATAAAAAAAACCTGTACATTTCTCCATTATCTACAAGCCATCTCTTATATACACGTACCCACAGACAGGGCATCACATACCACGATCTTTGATATACCAGCCGTGGAGCACTGTGTGGGGCGGGGAAAACACAATCAGACAATGGATCTACCGATAGGATTCGATCCTACAACGTTGGTATCTGAGGCGAGCGCTCTGCCAAGAGAAGAGCATTGCGTTAAAGGGACATTCCTGAGTTCAATTTTTAAGATGTTGTCGACTAACAGAGACTTTTTAACGAGTGTAGTTACATATTAAATATATTTTTCTGCATCAAATATTATTGGCTGTATAATAAACGTGTTTCTGATCGTTCTAATATTTGTATTAGGTTAAATTTCATTTTATTTCCTAAAATATAGTTTTTTCGTTCGTACGAAATTACGTGAAGACAAATTCCATTTTGGGCTTCTTACAAATATTAAGATTACCAGAAACACATTGAATATACAGACACTGATATTCTAAACAAGAAAATGTATTTAATATGCAAGTTGAATTGTAGAACTATTTTATTAGTCGGAAACATCTTACAGTGCAGCAAACTCAGGAATATCCCTTTAAGCAATAAACTGCCGTCTTATTTCAAATCATCCGCCTTATAGTGCAAACAAATCGATAATATGTTACCTTGTGTAATGAAACTGATTCCTGTTTTATTTTAGTTTTTATTGTTTTAGTAACGACAGCTGCAACCAGTATTACCGATTTTCACTGTTTTTGCACTAGTGCTCGATATTGCGACGAATAGGCATGGTTACCGGGTTTTTTTCACTTCGGCATTCCTGCCAGTGTCATACAAACACTTGTAAACAGTATTCAAATCTTAACTATGAGAGAAACACCGATTTTGCTTCAGAAAAAAACAACAACACACTTTAAAGGCATACTGTCACAGACCACTGACCTGTTTCATGGCCTAACAAAGTATTACTTAAAAAAATATGTATATTTGGTTTGTCCCTAAACGTACTTTATTCAGCCATCTACGTAACCACCATACCCCACTTATTGGTGGTATTTTGTAAAAATAATTGAATTATGGCAGTGGTCCATAATTCAAAAACTAACATTGCTAAGAGGGTTGACATGGATTTTATTCCATCATGATGTAGTTAAAGTGATGCAATAGTTAGATTTGGTCTGTAAAAATTAATGTAATTTTTATTTATTATTCTTTAAAAGAGAAACAAGGTCCTTAAATCTGTGACAGTATGCCTTTAAATGTGATATATTTAGCAGAAAAATAAGCCCAGTAAACAGCGACAAATGGCGCAGGAATGTATAAATAGTCTCTTGGGGGAATTCCCGGAAACTCTTAAGATTGCTATGCTAGTTTAATGCAACCAATGGATTTGAATTGTCAATTGTCGATGCTGACTGAATTACCAAATCGAATTCTGGTGGAATTAGAAAGTCATATGTGTGTTTATATATACACATCTTTAAAATTTGCACACCAATTACCAGTAAATAAAAAAAGTTAAAGTTGTTTTTGTTTAACGACATCACTAGAGCACATTGATTTATTAATCATCGGATGTTGGTGTCAAATATTTGATAATTTTGATATTTTAGTCATAGAGAGAAACCCCACTTCATTTTTCAATTACTAGTAACGGATCTTTTATATGCCTCAGTCACAAATGCATCTTAAGTGGGTAAGATGCCCGTACGATGTGTGTTGTTGACAATAACCTAAGGGCAGCGGTGATATCCTACGGACATCGTTGAGTTTTTGGCCGATTTTTGGTCATCGTAGGGTCATCGGAAACTTTTAATGCGGAATTATAATTTTTTGAAGACCGTACGATTTTTAAAATAATAAACCCACCGCAGACATATCGTAGGGGCACCTTGCAGCGGCCTTTAGGTGACCTTTCGGTATATAAAGACATCACAGGGAGGCCACACGATGCCCCTACGATGTCGGGACAACGTACGGGTATCGTAAGTTGACCTTATGGTGGCCATAAGGTCAACTTACGATGCCCTTACGATGTCCTTAACATTTGATGGCCCGAAAAAAGGTGTCAGCCCGTAGGGTCCCCGTAAATATACCGTATCTAATGTGGCCATGGCAAAGATGTTTGGGAGAAACCTACGATTCTTTCCCGATGTCGCGGACGCCAGAACGCCGTACGGTTACCCCCCACCGCACGGCAATATGCACCATCCCATAGACAGAACAACACATATCTCAACCTTTGATATACCAGTCGTGGTGCACTGGCAGGAATGAGACCAGTAAATTATTACCCACTGCTAATACTATCTGAAAAGTATTTACTTCCGGTTTAATAATTGTTTGTACGAATGATTTATATTTTCTGTAAACATGTTGAGAGTTGACGTAAATTGACAAATACAGGGCTGGTACGGCGGGTATTTACGGGGGAAATTGCACCCCTATACAATACGCCCTGTTCGTGTAAAAACAGGGGCGTAAGCTGTGGGAGAGGGTGTAATTTTAGTCACCAAGAAAGCTCTGTTAGTCGGAAGAACACTCACGGCAATCTCTTAACCTTCCCCTCCCACCGACCCCGATCTCTGTGCTAAAACAATTGTTTACAGTTAATTACTAGGTTTTTTATAATTACTAGGTTGATATTCGACCGCTCCAACCCCACCCCTACCCCGCCCCTCGCAGTGCAGACCATGTTACGCCCCTGTGAAAAACACCTTTTTGTCTACCTGGAAAATTCCTGTCCTGGACGGAGGAGCCGGCTAAAGTCGACACCTGTGTCCAAGACGGGCGTGCGCTACAACAGCTTTCTCTGAATGTGCACGTTAATACCTGCCTACCTACATGGAAAGTATATCTGCCTTGATTCCTTTCTCTACTGTCGCCCCACTTATTTTTGGTTACGTACAACCCTGGAATGCTATAACATAGAATAATTCACTTAAAGGGACATTCCTGAGTTTGCTGCATTGTAAGATGTTTCCGACTAATAAAATATTTCTACGATTAAAGTTGCATATTAAATATATTTTCTGGTTTAGAATATCAGTGTCTGTATATTCAATGTGTTTCAATTCGTTTTAATATTTATAAAAAAGCTCAAACTGGATTTTGTCTTTATATAATTTCGTACGTACGAAAAAAATATATATTAGGAAATAAAAAGAAATTTAACCTAGAACAAATATTAGAACGATCAGAAGCACGTTTAATATGTACAGCCAGTAATATTTTATGCAGCAAAACATATTTGATATGTAATTACAATCGTTAAAAAGTCTCTATTAGTCGATGACATCTTAAAAATTGCAGCAAACTCAGGAATGTCCCTTTAATGGGCTAAAGTACTATTGTTTTGTTTTGTTTTGTTTTTTGTTTTTTGTTTTTTTGTTTCTTTTTGTTTTTGTCTTACACCCGTGTAACTACACATATTAATAATGCTTAATCATCTGCGATTTAGATTAAAAATGGCTTCATAAATTACTGATCTTTTTTGTTTCCAATCATATGTGATTTATGACATCTCCCGAAGTCTGCAATTTCACACCGTGTGGTATGATTGCAGACACCAGATTCTATCAATGGGCTATAAATCATAACAGAAAAAAAATTGAAATTCTATCTACGTCAGTCTGCAATCCGTTGCCATAGACGACAGTAGTAACGTATATTGCTATTACAGCTGCTACATGTAACGTTTCATTCAACATGTACAGCATGACACTTGAAGTAAATCTTTTTCTTTCTTTTTTAAATGGTAACTGGGCTTAGTCGGACACCAACAAAATTGGCTGCAATTTTATGTCCGGCGCACTTTATTTTGACAGCCTGTCAACATTGCTAAAATCACTTTAAAATCTTTTCGGCCGAGCGTTCAAATTTTAACTTCTTTTTTAACGTCCAGACAAGAGTAGAGTGAATCAGGTCATGTTTGGTCTTAGGTCTGTGACCTAACTATCCCACATTCCCCCCACCTCAAACTTACCCCCCACCCCTCCCCCTGTCCCGGACTTAGTCACTGGCGATGTCAAAGGTTAAGCTCATGTTCGAAACCTTCGTGGTACGTGAACACGTTAAAATAGTTCAACGGTCAAAGAGAGGCAGTGGCGTAGCGTTGGCGGGGACACCGGGGCGGTTACCCTGGGCGCAAAATTCTGGACTGGGGGAAGGGATTCGGGGGGTGCTAACGATTCACTGGTTAGGGGGCGCAATACTTGCCTTATCCCGGGCGCTGGCAACCCACGCTACGCCACTGAAGGGAGGGTAAAGCTGCTTGTTTTCAGATAAAACAGGGAGCGACTTTGAATACCCTAGTTCAGCACTCATATTTTCATCCGTATTTTAGTAGGACCCAGCACATGTTTTAAAGGACACTTCTAATTGCTGGTACACAGATGCCAGTTCAAATTAAAGTCGCAGATCCTAGTTTCAACTCGTAAAAATGGACACTAAGTTTACTTAAACCTTTAACACATTTTGATAAAGTTATACAAGAGTGAAAAAACAGTCTGTGACATTGAAACGTTAAAATATTCTGAAAAATAAATAAGAACACGACTTCTTAACCGTTTCTTCTCAGACGCACGTGCGTTTTTAAAAATATGAAGAAAAAAAAGAAGAATTTTATGATATTAAAAACAATGACCAGAAACACTTCAGATGTACAGAAATGGATAATCTAAACAATAAAATATTAGTATTGCTTTATTTCAGTTATCAAAAACTGCGCTAATAGTGAAACAAATATGTCTTAATGTCTAAAAATGTGGATCTGTGGCTTTAAATTACAGTCATTTGCTGGCGAAAGGAAACAACATTTTACTGGCAAATCTTTTTACATAATTAGCAGGCATGGCATTAATTAATTCGTCATCAAAAATTAGATGTGTCGCTTCCTTGTGGCATTATTATGTAAAAAAAAATCATAATTTTTCATTTCACACAGCGTCGCCATTTTGCAAATGAATTGTCACATGGCTTGCATCATATTATCTTAACGACCCGAACTGAACCGTAAGGAAGGAAATGTTTTATTTAACGACGTACTCAGCACATTTTATTTACGGTTATATTGCGTCAGACATTTGGTTAAGGACCCCACAGGTATTGGGAGTGGAAACCCTCTGTCACCACTTCATGGGCTACTCTTTTCGATTAGCAACAAGGGTTCTTTTATGCGTACCATCCCACAAACAGGGTAGTACATACCAGATAATTTGATATACCAGTCATGGTGCCCTGGCTGGAATGAGAAATAGCCCAATGGGCCCACCGACGGGGATCGATCCCAGACCGACCGCGCATCGAGTGAACGCTTTACCACTGCTCTATGTCCCGCACACTATGTCAAGTTTGGTGTGTCATTCATTTCAACCTATTTTCGTGTCTTAATCCAATCAAGGTTTAGGCACGCTCTCCTGGGCACACACCTCAGCTATCTGGGTTGTCTGTCCAGGACAATGGGTTAGTCGTTAGTAGGTTAGTGGTTAGTGATAGAGAAGAGGGTAAAGTGGTCTTACACCTACCCACTGAGTCGTTAAAACTCGCTCTTGGTGGGAGCCAATACCGAGCTGCGAATCCTGTACATACCAGCCGTATGTCCGATGGCTTAACCACAACGACCGAGGCCGGTTTTTGGTGTGCCAGAAGTATTAATATCCAATGGAAATGTTATTTTAATACAGAATACTAAACGAGCTTGCCTGTCATACTATTTTGTTTATGAAACGAGTGAACAGTTTTGGTATATGACGAGCGAAAGTTTCATAATAATAGTATGGCAGGCTAGCTCGTTTAGTATTTTATTTATTACAAACCACTACAGACAAGCCGCAACGCAGAAGTTAGCAGATTGCAGACCTACCACACGTTATTTTCCCCAGTAATTGGTTCAGCAAGTGATCTACGTCACACGTAAACTTACACGACGTCACGATGAGCAACCGTTTTTGATAACTTAAATCACACTTTACTTAGATTTTATTGTTTAGATTATCAATTCCATACATTTGAACTGTTATTGGTCATCCTGGTGTTTTTAATATCACAAAAAACGCACGTGCTTTTGTGAAGTAACAGTTATGGAGTCGAGTTTTCGTCTATTTTTAGAGGCTATTTCTCCATTTCAAAGTCACAAAATCATGTTTCACTCTATGTAACTTTATCCAAATGTGTTACAGGTTTGTAGATTAACTAAACTTAGTGGTAATTTTCACGGGTTCAAACTAGGGTATGTCTCTTTAACATGCTCCTATACCACAACGGTTTGCAGCGAGATGCAACGTGACGTCATTCAAATACCGACGTCATTCAAATAAAAACAAAACTACCGCGCCAGTCTGCGCGTGCCAATATTACACTAGTTAGATATTGAGTAATGGCTATGACATGAGTAACATAAGTGTTATACGATAAATAGAATTCGTTGCTCGTGTGGGGATTTTTTTATATGACAAATATCACCCTCGTTTAGTTAATAGGTATTTGTCTCGGCAAAGCTTTCACAAATACCGATTTACATACACTCAGTTGATATTTTCAATGTTGAAAAACACTCGTGACGAATCATTTATATATAAATCGGCTTATATGGTCCAGCGACAACGAAGATGTCTGTGTATGACATATGTGATCGCTAAAAAACCCCAATATCTTGGTCGTTTTATTTAAACGCAGACTGAGATAACACGGATGCGTCCGGTCTACTGTTGTGGTTTTGAGACTTCAGTACCTATGGGAATTAAACTCCACATAAGTAGATCTTTATTTTTAGTTGTCAGTGTACGTGTCACGAAGTCAGTGTCTGTGACTTCAATCAATAGTCTGCCACAATTAAGGATGGCTTTTTCGATTCATCACAATTGCGAAGATTGAATTTAAATTATTCCGTCTCAAGCCTGGTTTGCATAAAATCGGTGAAACATCTTCGACTTTCAAAGAAATAGACAGATCGAGAGACGAAATACTTCTTTTAAAAATTGTATTTATTATTTAAAAAAAAAAGTTTAACGACACCACTAGAGCACATTGATTTATTAATCATTGGCTATTGGGTATCAAACATTGGGTAATTTTGATATATAGTCTTAGAGAGGAAATCCGCTAAATGTTTTAATTAGTAGCAATGAATAATGTTTATGCACAGAAAGGATAACACATGCCACAGCTTTTGATATAACTGTCGTGGTGTACTGGCTGGGACAAGAAATAGCCCAAATGGGCCCACCGACGGGGACCGATCCCAGACCGACCGCGCATCAAGTTAGCGCTTTACCACTGGCCTATCCCGCACCACATTTATTATTATTATTATTATTATTATTATTATTATTTTACTTGAGTTAAAACTCAGGATAGTCCCTGCATTGTTTAAGTTGTATCCTAACCGGACGCGAGCGATAGGAGCGATTATTTTAGAAATTATTGATTTCAACCCCATATCCTAATATGTCACACCGTACACTTGCGGTTATGATACGGCGATTGAAATCAATGATTTCTAAAATAATGGCTCGCATCGCTCGCGTCACTCGCGTCGATCGCGTCTGCTTAGGATACAGCTTAAGATGTTTCCGACTAATGAAATTTGGTAACGACTAGCATTACATATTAAATATATGTTCTTGTTTCGAATATCAGTGTCTGTATATTCCGGGTGTTTCTAGTCCTCCAGCCTCTGTATACTTCCCTACACCCACCTGGTATCCTCGTCCTCTGCCGTTAATAAAGCTGGTCTGACCCACGGCACTAACTAACAACCGCCGGTAGTAGGGGAGCATAGTGCCTCTTAACAATATCAGAAGTAACTACTGAACATTCTCCAAAGTGGTCAGACTAAGCCCACAGCTAAAAGCTGATGGAGAATGGCAGGTGTGTGGCATAGATAGTCACAAGAGACAAGCACCTGTCGCGGTTAGAAACAAGGATTGGGATATGAAGGTGGACAGAGAAAGAAAGAGAAAAGAGTTGCCAGATCGGGAAGAAATGAGATGGGAATCAAAGTAGTAAAAGGAAATGGGACAGTGGGATAAATAAATAAAAAATCAACAAATAAACACACACACACACACACACACACACACACACACACACACACATACATATATATATATATATATATATATATATATATATATATATATATATATATATATGTATATATCATATATATATATATATATATATATATCTATCTATCTATCTATCTATCTATCTATCTATAATTTTGTAACGAGTAGCATTACATATTAAATATATTTTCTTGTTTAGAATGTTAGTGTCTGTATATTGAAGGTGTTTCTGGTTGTTCTAATATTTGTAAGTAACCCACACTGGATTTGGTATCCCAATCATTTACTTCGTCTGAAACAAAATCTATATTAGGACATAAAATGAGGTTTGAACTAGGACGTTCAGAAAAACCTTTAATACACAACCTCTAATATTTTAAATAGAAAAATATATTTAATATGTAATTACAGTCGTTAAAACGTCTCCTTTGATCGACCTCATCTTAACAATCGTCGACTCAACCATCATGTCGGCGTTAGTCGGTATGTGTGTGCAGGACAAAACAAGAAGAAGTTTGTTTTGTTTAACGGCACCACTTGAGCACATTGATTTATTAATCATCGGTTATTTGGATGTTAAACATTTAGTTATTTCGACATTCAGTCTTAGAGAGGGACCCCGCTATATTTTTCCATTGGATGGATGGATGGAATTGTTTAACATGCACATTCAGAGCAAGCTGTTGTAGCGCACACCTGTCCTGGGCACAGGTGCCATTCTCGGCCGGTTTCTCCGTCCAAGACAGGAAAGGTGTGGGTGGGTAGGAGGGGGGGGGGGGCGCCTGCACTGGCAGGTGCAAGGGATCACCAGCAGCAGTCCGACCGTAGCCGATAACATGCGAAGGGTGGTATGGTACTATGTAATTTGGAATGTCCCGTAGGATTAAGCCAAAGAGAATGGGTGCGCATTTTTTATGAAGGAATGTAGGCGAAATTTTGAATGGTAGATCTAAATGGAAAGGTACGGAGTTACGTTTAGGTCTGGAATTAGTAGGCCGAGACTAGCTCGTTAATTGGACCTATTTGGTGCTGACATGTCTCCCTAGGGTGCCCATAGGGGCACTTAAAACGGCCTGAACTGTTCAGCTCGTAGCATGACAACCCAGGGGAGACTTGAAGCATTTGTTTTCAGTTAGTAGTAAGGAATCTTTTATATGCACCATCCAACAGACAGGATAGCACGTGTGTGCAGAACAAGGA
>NC_054709.1:25487291-25503200 GCF_016097555.1 Gigantopelta aegis
TGGTCTTATTTTCCAATGGTGCGCCATTGGCGAATCCAGTAAGTGTGTGTGTGTGTGTGTGGGGGGGGGGGGGGGGGGGGGGCAGGAGGAGGCGGGGTCGCAGAGGTCCCGTGTTACCATCCCCGTTCGTTTTTTAAGTGTCCTTTTAAAATACTTTTTTTTTTTTTTTTTAAAGTCATCATCCATTACATATAACAGTAAACTGCCCTGAAATAGAGTTTCTGGGCATCATTCTTCTTCTTTTGTTAAATTCCGGGAAGCATGCGCCCGACCCCCAACCCCTACCCCAATGTAGCTCGGCTCAACAATCTCATATTGCCCTTTTTAGAAGTTTGTAACCTGCCCCCCCCCCCCCCCCCCCGCTTTACGGGCGGGACGCAGCCCAGAGGTAAAGCACACGTTTGATGTGCGGTCGGTCTAGGATCGATCCCCGTCGGCGGGCTCATTGAGCTATTTCTCGTTCCAGGCAGTGCACCACGACTGGTGTATCAAAGGCCGTGGTATATGCTATCCTGTTTGTGGGATGGTGCATATAAAATATCCTTTGCTACTAATGAAAAAAACATGTAGCGGGTTTCCTCTCTATGACTGTGTCAAAAATGACCATAATTATGTTTGACATTCAATAGCCGATGATTAATAAATAAATGTGCTCTAGTGGTGTCGGTAAATAAAACAAACGTTTTCACTCCCCTTTAAAAGATCCTGGATCTTCGATTTTTGTTCTGTCTTTAATCTAGGTCACTTATCACTAATTACATAAAAACGTACACTCAAGATCAGCGCTCTGTTAAATTGAAGTATTTAAATTATAGCAAAGTTTGGTATTCTTAGCGTTCTACATTGCGACATTCTTCGATTTTTTTTTTCTATCTCTGCTTTAGGTCACGTAACATTAATTATTATACGAAACGTCAGTCTCGAGTATAGCTGTTAAAATGATTTAAGTACTTCAAATATAGGCTATCATAGTTCAGTGTTCTTTCCATGACCCGCTATTCTTCGATTTATTTTTGTTTCTGTAATGTTTCTGTCACGAAATGCTAGGCTGAGACTACGAACTGCCGACAGAAAGTTGGCCAACTTTCTTCTGCCACGACTTCTACGACTGTCCAGTTGCTAGTCTGAGCGTTCTTACAACTCGATTCTCGTCGTATAACCCATTCGTTGTTAATCTGAGCGCTCTTACAACTAGAATCTCGTCATATAACACATTCATTGTTAATCTGAGCGCACCCGTCGTAAGTCAGGAGCTGGGGAAATTACAACGCAACCGTCGAATTGACCAACTTTCTGCTGGCAGTTGGTAGTCTGACCCTAGCATAACACTTATTAAACAGGAGCTGTATCAGTCTATAGGGTTCCGCTGTTTAATTTTGTATTTTATCAGTAGTAGATAATTAATTAATTTGTAAATACCACCGTAGCAAGTTCGTGTGTCAAGTTTAAAAATTGTAGAATTAAAATTGTATGAGATATATTTTGAGGTGTATAGATTATTAAAGGGACATTCCTGAGTTTGCTGCAATTTTTAAGATGTTATCGACTAACAGAGACTTTTTAACGATTGTAATTACATATCAAATATATTTTTTTCTGCATAAAATATTAGTGGCTGTATATTAAACGTGTTTCTGATTGTTCTAATATTTGTACTAGGTTAATTTCATTTTATTTCCTAAAATATATATTTTTTTGTACGTACAAAATTATTTGAAGACAAAATCTAGTTTGGGCTTCTTACAAATACTGAGACCACCAGAAGCACATTGAATAAACAGACACTGATATTCTAAACAAGAAAATGTGTTTAATATGTAAGTTTAATCGTAGACATATTTTATTAGTCGGAAACATCTTACAATGCAGCAAACTCAGAATGTTCCTTTAAAATAAGCAAAATCTGATTAGCACAGTTTATGTGATTATGGCCACCTTAGATCACATACTGATTTTTAAAGACGGTTAGTAAGTCTCTATAACAACCAGATATTTAGCATTGTTATACATGTGTCCAGATATATGTGGATCAAATCCCGCCAAAGCTGGCTCACACTTTCATTATCTTTTTCAGCTATCACCCTCTGTCTATCATTCTCATTATTTTAATATATATAAAAAAACCTCTCCAATTTCTCCCACGACATCAATCTGTCTGTCTGTCATTCCCTCCGATATTGTCTTCTGAACTGTCCACACCATCGTCTACCTGTCTCAACTCCCCCCACGGGTGCAGGGGCGGGATATAGCCTAAGGGTAGAGTGCTCGATCGATATATATATATATATATATATATATAATATATATATATATATATATATATATATATATATATATATATATATATATATCTTGAACAAAAGAAACTTCCGATTTGTACATATAGTAATTGTTGTGTTAAAGAATTCATTGTGTAATGAAATTATATAGGTAGTATTAGCCTTGAGCTGTATTATCAGGATTCGTGAATTTTATCGATTATTTTTGCACTGTTAATCGTCGACAACGTGAAATTCAATTTGCACGTGCATGCATGGTTCGACATGTCCCGTGTAGTATTCGGTCAATTTATTTTACTTGTCTTACTGACATTGTTGTCAATCTGAACGAAAACGCTTAAAAATTTGTAAAAATATTAACGGTTTTTTACATTATAGCATTTTTAGTGTGCCAAGAATACCCAATAATTTACGCGAACGGGTGATTGGCATGCTTGATGCTGGCATATCGACAGAAGACGTTGCAAGGCATGTTGGGAGTTCTAGTCGAGCGATACGAAATCTTCGCGTAAGATTTCGAACGACAGGAAGCACCAACGACTTGCCACGTCGTGGACGTCCGCGTTTTACAACGCGTGGTCAAGACCGCTATATCATGAACACGCATTTGCGCAATCGATTCCAAACTGCCACTGCTACTGCTGCTAACACACCTGGGCTTCATAATAACCGAATCAGTGGGCAAACTGTTCGTAACGTCTGTGGGGCCAGAGAACGGTTTGCACGACGTCCTTACGTCGGATGCGTTTTAACGCAACGTCATCGTCTAAATCGTCTTAATTGGGCACGT
Organism: Gigantopelta aegis; assembly: GCF_016097555.1. Classification (NCBI taxonomy): domain Eukaryota; kingdom Metazoa; phylum Mollusca; class Gastropoda; order Neomphalida; family Peltospiridae; genus Gigantopelta; species Gigantopelta aegis. Next base: position 25,490,361 of record NC_054709.1, read on the forward strand.
GTACACACTCGTTGGATACGGCGACGCTGGAATACCGTTCTTTTTTCGGATGAATCCAGATTTTTTTTACAACGTGGTGATGGCAGGATGCGTGTCTACCGTAGGAGAAATGAACGCTATGCTGACTGTTGTGTTCTTGAACGAGGTCGTTTCGTGGTTGGGGGTTGTGTCATGGTCTGGGCAGCCATTGCCCATGGTTATTGTTCACCACTAGTCGTCATTGATGGCAATTTAAATGCTCAACGTTACCGCGATGACATTCTCGCTCATCACGTCATTCCTCTGTTCCATAACAACGCCAACATCTCGATTTTTCTGCATAATAATGCCACCTCTTATACAGCTAGAGACACTGTAAATTTTCTTAGGACAAATAACATTGATTTCATTGATGACTGGCCCGCTAACAGTCCTGATCTCAACCCCATCGAGCATGTCTGGGATAGTCTGGACAGACGATTGAGGCGTCGTTCCAACCATCCTAACGTCAACGAACTTTCGTCAAGCGCTCATTCAGGAATGGAACAATATTCCACAGGCAGAAATCAACACTTTAGTCAATTCTATGCGCCTGCGATGCACTGCAGTGGTCGATTCAAGAGGTGGTCATACCCGTTATTAAGTGGGTGGGGTTTTTTTTTAACCCCTACCACACTTGGTCAAAATTTCTCCCAGTTTCTGTTAACCTATGGCCATGATTTTTGCACCAAACGATGCATCATGGAACACTCTTTAAACGCATATATAACAATTATTCCCCCAGTTTGTTTTCATCAAGTTATGTTCAAGCACAGTTAGCGGAAGTTTCTTCATTTGTTCAGTATATATTATATATATATATATGTATATATGTATGTATGTATGTATGTATGTATGTATGTTTGTGTGTGTGTGTGTGTGTGTGTGTGTGTCTTTGTGTGTGTGTATGTATGTGTGTGCGCGTGTGCATGTAGGTATGTCCAGTTTTTCATATATTTAGTATAAAATGAATGAATGAATGAATGAATGTTTAACGACACCCCAGCACGAAACATACATCGGCTATTGGGTGTCAGACTATGGTAATGCAAATAAATAAAGTGATGATCAACATCAATATAAAAATTCAAGGTTTAAACAAAAACAGTGTAAAGAACTGTGCAAAAATACAAATACATATATCACAGAATTTTACGGACACCGAATTTTACTCTAAACTTCAATTTGTGCTGTATTGGCCATTCTCAAAGAGAATGTTACACCCCTGCACCACGGTGAGGTTACAGCACACGCAGGGGATATTTAGTATAAGTTATAAACTAGTATAAAAGTAGAAATAGGCTCGGATCATGTAGCTTTAGAGTAGGTCAGTATCACGAAATTAATTCAAATGGTATGGAGAGATGCTGCCCGGGAACGCAAGCTGTCAGCTATTCAGTCTGAATATTTGGGAGGAAATATTTAATGGTCAAGCAAAGTATTACCTAAACATATACATTTATTTTCTCCACAAACATATTTTATTCAACTATCCCATTTATTAATTATATTTTGTAAAAGCCCACAAAAAACCCAACATAAATGAATTATGGCGATAGTCATAATTCAAAGAACGGCCTTTTTTTTTTTTGTTTTTGTTTTTGTTTTTTTTGTTTTTTAAGCGGTGTTAACGGTGATTTCCTCTCCCGGGCATGACAGGCGTCCGTTACAACAGTGTGCACGTAAAACCCTGTGACCTGACCTGACAGCGATTTTGACTATAGTGCGTGACAGGCATCACCCAAATAACCATTTACCCGGAGACAAGGCAGTACATACCACGACCTTCAATATACCAGTTGTCGTACATGGTTAAAACGAGGAAAATACAATTGGTTCATGAAGGTTCGATACTAAAATAGTCATTTATTTCAACTTATTTTCGTGCTTATATCCAGTTAAGGTTCAAGCATGCTATCCTGGGCAAAAACCTCAGCTATCTGGGCTGTCTGTCCAGGACAATGGGTTACTTGTTAGTTGTTAATCGTTAGTGAGAGAGAAGAGGGTGTAGTGGTCTTACACCTACCCACTGAGTCGTTGAAACTCGCTCTGGGTGGGAGCCGGTACTGGGTTGCGAACCCTATACCTATCAGCTGTAACCACGACGCCACCGAGGCCGGTGATTCTAAATCAGCATCTCAGACGAATACTGAGGCGGGATGTAGCCCAGTGGTAAAGCGTTCGCTTGATGCACGGTCGGTGTAGGATCGATCCCCGTCGGTGACCTCATTGAGCTATTTCTCGTTCCAGCCAGTGCTCCACAACTGGTGTAACAAAAGCCGAGGTATGTACTATCCTGTCTGTAGGATAGTGTATGTTTGAAACCCAATAACCGATGATTAATAAATCAATGTGCTCTAGTGGTGTCGTTAAACAAAACAAATAAGCTGTTTCTTTATCTTCCTCTTTCCTTCGTTATTTATTTCCTTTCGCTCCAGCCAGTGCACCACGACTGCACAGATTTTGAGAGGAAACCCGCTGTCGCCACTACATGGGCTACTCTTTCCGATTAGCAGCAAGGGATCTTTTATTTGCGCTTCCCACAGGCAGGATAGCACAAACCATGGCCTTTGTTGAACCACTTATGGATCACTGGTCGGTGCAAGTGGTTTACACCTACCCACTGAGCCTTGCGGAGCACTCACTCAGGGTTTGGAGTCGGTATCTGGATTAAAAATCCCATGTCTCGACTGGGATCCGAACCCAGTACCTACCAGCCTGTAGACCGATGGCCTAACCACGACGCCAACGAGGCCGGTCCCTTCCAAACGAGTACTCTAATGACTGAGCTAAATCTCGCCCCCTCAAAGAAAAATACAAATCGGGGGGTTTGAGGGCACAACTATATATTTGTTTTCGGTGTAACATTCTGTTTACGCCGATCCTAGTCGACTGTAAATAGTGCATTGTCTGTGACTTGCGCACGGTCAATGGGAAATATGTTTACTAGCGAAATGGGCTCTAAGTGATCGGTTTTGCTTTAAGAAGCAAACATAATATATACGATAGCTAAGCACAAGACCGCTCAACAAGATATCGGAAATATAATGACCGTAGGCGTGCACTGTTTATGTAGCGTGTGGGAAGGATTAGGTACACCAGTTACGGTTAAACAGCGTCCAAACAGGGATTTCCGCTTTGGTAAACACGAGTATTGACTCCAGTCATTACCGCCATTTTGTTTCCGATGAAGCGATAATCACGAGGCCTTAATAATTATTTCTAAGTAAATCGTTGAGATCCAGACACCAGCCCCAAGTTCAACCAGTGAACGTTTCGCTAACGTTCGCGAACTATTTGATTGGTTCCTGACGTTGCCATTTGAGGGGCGAGACGTAGCCCAATGGTAAAGCGCTCGCTTGATGCGCGGTCGGTTTGGGATCGATCCCCGTCAGTGGGCCCATTGGGCTATTTCTCGATCCAGCCAGTGCACCACGACTGGTACATCAAAGGCCGTGGTATGTGCTATTATGTCTATGGGATGGTGCATATAAAAGATCCCTTGCAGCTAATTGAAAAAGGTATCCCATGAAGTGGCGACAGTGGGTTTCCTCCCTCAATATCTGTTTGGTCCTTAACCATATGTCTGACGCCATATAACCGTAAATAAAATGTGTTGAGTGCGTCATGAAATAAACCATTTCCTTCCTTGCCATTTGATTTACCGCGAAGCGCTCGTTTTGTGCTCGGTCTAGCTGAACTCGGCCCAGTTATATATGTAGCTGTTGGTGTATAAACAACGACATAGGGTGGAGTAGGGTGTGGTGAATTATGTGCCCAGCACAGCATGCTTGAGTATAAAAAAAAAACATTACTCACAAATATTGTTCTTAAACATTACAAACACCGAAGGAATGAAGGAATGCAATGTTTTATTTAACGACGCACTCAGTGCATTTTATTTACGGTTGTATGACATCGGACATATGGTTAAGGACCACACAGATATTGAGAGTGGAAACCCTCTGTCGCCACTTCATGAGCTACTTTTTTCGATTAGCAGCAAGGATCTTTTATATGCACTGGTTTTCTCTCCATCTCTGTCTTTGTTTGTCTGTCTGTCTATCTATCTATCTATCTATCTATCTATCTATCTATCTATCTATCTATCTATCTATCTATCTATCTATCTATCTTTCTTTCTTTCTCACTGTTGCATATACGCCTACATCATCCACACCTTCACATATACCAAACTCCTCCATTCATTTCCTAATAAGCTTTATTTATTAGAATTAAACATTAGCCTATTTTGCGTACACATTTGCTTGCTGAACCTTAACCAAACGTTATTACCAGTAACTAAACTCGTCCTTTTATTGTCACTAAACTCAGTGTTTTTTGCGATCGATCGTAATTTGTACGAATCTCACCTGGACTGCAATGCCATAACTCCCCTTTGGGAGACGAACAATGTTTGATTGGGTGAAAGATTGCGTCAAAACACTCGCTATCACCACTATCCAGAGAGAGATATAGGCGGACGGAGCGGCTAATTATAATATTTAATGGGACGATCACAGGACGTCTGATGTTACATCTAAGGGACACAATAACACAATTTAGCTCTCTATTACTAAAAGTGACAAAGCTAATAGCTGTTAAACGAGGTGTAAAACTGCGGGAACGCGTTCTTTACTTCCGTTGTCCAAACGGGAAGATGGTGGGTGCAGGTTTGCGGAGGCTGTCGGAATAATGAGACCAGCGATAATTGGTGCGAGACAGATAGAATTTATTCGTCCACGCCTTGATTTTGTAGAAAGAAAAAAATCCCACACGAATGCACGATGTTGCTGTTTGGTTGCCAGCGGCTTATCGGCTGAATGTCGCGTTAATTGAGTAGAAAATCGTACAAGAATAATGAATTATTATTATAGTTTTTAACATCGAACTTTATTCTATTTTCCTGATCAGGCAGGTTGTTTTTTTTTTTTTTTTTTTTTTTTTTTTTTTTACCAAATTCAACATAAGCTTTGATGTAACTTCTGGGGCGTAGCCACAGAGGAAAAAAGAAACGCCGAGGAAAAACCAGACCTGTAAAATAAATATCAGTGTCATGGGGAAAAATAAAATAAATCTGTCTCATGCTGGCTACGCCATTAAACTTTGTGGGGTTTTTGTTTGTTTGTTTATTTTTTTTTTTTTGTGTTTTTTTGTGGTGTTTTTTTTTTGGTGGTGGTTTTTGGTTTGTTTGTTTATTTTTCGTTCTTTTTGTTGTTATTTGTGGTTTTGTTTGTTTGTTACGGGGGATTTTCGTGGCCGTCTGTTCGTAACTTTTAATTATATTTTTTGGATCAGATAAATGTTCACGTGTGTGAGAATGTTTTTTGTTTCTCTCTCTCTCTCTCTCTCTCTCTCTCTCTCTCTCTCTCTCTCTCTCTCTCTCTCTCTCTCTCTCTCTCTCTCTCTCTCTCTCTCTCTCTCTCTCTCTCTCTGTGTGTGTGTGTGTCTCTCTGTGTCTCTCTCTCCTCTCTGTCTCTCTCTCCCTCTCTGACTCTCTCTCTCTCTCTCCTCTCTGTCTCTCTCTCTCTCTCTCTGACTCTCTCCCTCTCTCTATCTCTCTGTGTCTCTGTCTCTCTCCCTCTCTGTCTTTGTCTATGTCTCTCCCTCTGTGTATATCTATGTCTCTCTCTCTGTCTCTGCCTCTCCCTCTCTCTCTGTGTGTCTGTATATGTGTCTCTCTCTGTGTCTGTGTCGCTGTTACCTCTGTCTATGTTACCTCCCTCCCTCCCCACCCTCTCTCTCTCTCTCTCTCTCCCTCCCTCCCTCCCTGCCTCCCCTCTCTCTCTCTCTCTCTGTCTCTCTCTCTCTCTCTCTCTCTCTCTCTCTCTTCTCTCTTCTCTCTCTCTCTCTCTCTGTTTATGTTTGTGTGTGGGTGTTTGTGTATGTGTGTGCGCGCGCGCGCGTGTATGCGTGCGTGCGTACGTGCGTACGTGTGTACTATTTAACCTAAACCATCCAGCTAAAAACAAATCAAACTGTTTTTAATTATAACCAAGTTCCACCTGTTTTGATTCTTGATTTGTGTAGAGGGTTTTCTGTATGTGGTGGTGTGGGGGTATAATTATATATATATAATTCTTCAGTTTACATTAGACGCGGAAACCAATTTACGATGTAATGCAGAACTAAAATGAAACAATTGAGTGTGACTGATATAAAAGACGACAAACTCTTTAAACATCTTTAAATTATCTCAGAAAATGTTCCAGGTTCCTTGCAATTAGAGTCAATATATTGTGCCGCACGCTTTGTATGTATACTGCATGTGGGCGCATTGAATCACTTCATAAATCAATCTTATCAGAAAGAAAAATAAAGAGTTAACATTGTTGGCAGTTAGAATTGATTTGCTCAACTGGAACCTAAACTGCTAGGTAAAACATTCACGTCCTTAGCAAGGCCATTTGCAATTCATCTGGTTTTCATCAAATCACCGATCCAATCAGACGTGCCAGTCCACTAAGTGTTTGACCAGTTTCATTCCCTAACTGTATTCCCTTCAGACACCACTGATGGCGGCAATGACCAACTCTCGCGGGATTTGTAAAATGGCCGCCGCCTTGTTTCCATAAAATACTCGCCTATAACTTAAAGGCACGCACAGTTCAAATCATTGTCTTGCTTTAAATTATACTAGCGCGAGTACTCTGCCGTTCGAAAGCTAGACGGACATTTGGAAGGTTACTAAAAACATATCTTATCGTACAAAGAACAAAAGAATCGGGCACAAGTTTGACAACTTACCAAACCCTCTTCTATATACACTCACTATACATGACAACATATATTACACAGCCGTAAATATAAATATGTAAACAGTCAAGAACGGTTATGATTGCTCTCTACCGTCAGAGATAACTGTATAGCGAAAACACGGAATAGCTGCCTACCACTGAACAGGAAACGAAAGAAAGAAATATTTTTTTTAATGACGCACTCAACACATTTTATTTACGGTTATATAGCGTCAAACATATGGTTAAGGACCACACAGATAATGAAAGAGGAAACCCACTGTCGCCACTTCATGATCTACTCTTTTCGATTAGCAGCAAGGGATCTCTTATATGCACCATCCCACAGACAGGGTAATACATAGCACTTGCGCAAGATATCAAAACAACCAGTCTATTAGGCTGTTTTTAACGCACTTACTGCTTAAAGGCATACTGTCGCGGATTTAAGGACCTTATTTCTCTAAAAATGGATAATAAATAAAAATTAGATTAATTGTTGGAAACCAAACCTAGCTATTGCACCATCTTAACTGAACCACGATGGAATGAAATCAATGTTAACCCTCTCGGCAATTTTAGTTTTTGAATTATGGACCATTGCCATAATTCAATTATTTTTAAAAAATATCATTAATAAATGGAGTTTTGGTGCATATGAAGATAGCCGAATAAAGTACATTTAGGGACAAATCAAATTATGTTGTTCAGGTAATACTTTGTTAGACCATTAAATAGGTCAGTGGTCTGTGACAATATGCCTTTAATCTGACTGTAATGTCACTGTTACTTCCTCTTATACCAAGCGTAAGTTTAGCCAACCGCTTGTCACTGACGTTCGCTAGACTGATATTTACGCTACACGGTAAACCGAATTACCACTTCGGGAACCAATCAAATAGTACGCGAACGTTAGCGAAACATTCAATGGCTGAACTTGGGGCAGTTTAATTAAAATAGTTTGCGTTCACACTTACATTTAAAATGATTTAGTTATACTGGTCAGTTTAACTAAACCATTTAGAGAAGTGTTTTAGAGAAGATCGTGTTCACACTTACATTTCAAAGTGGTTTAGTTATACCAGTTTACTTAATCTATATAGTTAAACTAGTATAAAAGTGTACGTTTGAACGCATCTTAGGAGAAAGGGCTGAAGCTCGCCTGTTACATCGTTATCTAAACCTCGCCAAATAGCCACGATATCAAAACGTAGTAACCTGATATTCTATATATAAATAAAAAAACAAAGTGAAGAAAAAAAGAGCTATTTTTTTTACCTTGTAAAATAACTATAAATCATGAAATAAAATTAAGTTAATGATTTTTATTATTTTTTTTTTTTTTTTTTTTTTTTTTTTGTGTAATTTTGTTTGTGAGTGTGGAGGTGGTTATATGTTGTTTTTGGGTTTTTTAAAGTTAAAAAATTAAATGCTTATTATTATTATTATTTTTAAAATCTTTCTTTAATGACAGCCTTGCATCTTTTTACCAAAAGGGGGCGGCCCCCGTCGGTGGACCCATGTGTCTATTTTTCGTCCCAGCTAGTGCATCAAATGACCAAGCGCCAGAATTATCATTTTTTCACATCCAATAGCCGATGATTAATTAATCAATCTGCTCTAGTTAAAAAAGACAAACTTTAACAAACTTTTTTTTTATTATTGTTGTTGTCTTGTTGTTTTCAAAACCTGGCAGATGAATAGACATATTAGATTTTGGCTTATCTCGGGCGTAGGAAGGTGCCAAAAGTGTGGGGGTGGGGTGGGCGGCACACACACACACACACACACACTCGCGGGCGCGCACACACACACACTCTCTCACACACACACACACACACACACACACACACACACACACACAACACACACAGTACACACACACACACACAAACACACACATACACACATATATATAAAAACACATGTATATATATATATATATATATATATATATATATATATATATATATATATATATATATATATATATATATATATATATGTATATGTATAAATACATGTATAAATATACACAAAACTTCACCGCTGCTACAAAGTTGGGAGGAGGGGCACATGCCCCCTTTTCTCCCCGTTTCCTACGCCAATGCTTATTCTGGAATTTAATTCCTTAATAAATTCGGTCGAGAAAACTGATATTCTAGTCAAAGCTAGTCACAGTCTTCTTAGCAGTACACTAATGGTCATGTAATGACGTTTTATACAACTGGGAGACGATTTATAATAATAATAATAATAATAGTAATAATAATAATAATAATATTATTATTAATAATAATAATCATAATAAAAAGTAATGACAAAAACCCAGTCTGTATGCCCGTTCATTAGAAGTGATCGAGTTAATGTTAAATCTGATGCAGACCTTCAACTAGTTTAATAACAGATAAACAGGTATTTATTACTTATACTTACATTGCAAACGCATTAGGCGATTATTGCAACACCTCGCATATCACGTTGCAAATGTGTCTTCTTTATTTTCTGCAGAAACATTAAAATTCGATTTGTAAACCGAATTATAAACACTTTATATAAGAAAAAATTCTCGGCTTACATTTGTATTACAATTTTTTAATGTTTCTTTATTATTTTGTATTCTTTTTTTTTTCTCAAATTGTAATTACGCTAAATTTGTCTGCTGATCTAGTTAGCAGTGCGTCTCATTTACTCCGGGCCTCGTTCCTCAAAGCGATCGTAGCGCTAAGATCATCTTAAGTGAATTACGGCTAAGATTGCCCCGTGAAACATGGCCTTGGTATCCGTACATAGTACGACGGGACGTAACTCAGTGGTACAGCGCTCGCCTGATCTGTGATCGATCTAGGATCGATTCCCGTCGGTGGGCGCATTAGACTATTTCTCGTTCCAGCCAGCGCTCCACAGCTGGTATAACAAAGGCCGCTGTATGTACTTTCCTGTCTGTGGAATGGCGCGTATAAAAGATCCATTGCTACGAATCGAAAAGAGTAGCCCATGAAGTGGCGACAGCGGGTTTTGTCTTTATATATCTGTGTGGTCCTTAACGATATGTCCAACGCCATATAACTGTAAATAAAATGTGATGAGTGCGTCGTTAAATGAAACATTTTCTTCCATACACAGAACTCTTCACTAGTAGAGAATCGTTTATACCTCACCGAATGAGTTCCTACACAAGACTACGTCAGTCAGACTACGTCAGTCTGGCTGTGTCTGAGTCGGTCTACATCGGCCATGGTCAGTCTGGCTGTGTCTGCGTCGGTCTACATCAGTCAGGGTCAATCTGGCTGTGACTGCGTCGGTCTACGTCAGTCAAGGTCATGCTGGCTCTGTCTGCGTCGGTCTACGTCAGTCAGGGTCAGTCTGGCTGTGTCTGCGTCGATCTACATCAGTCAGGGTCAATCTGGCTGTGTCTGCGTCGGCCTACATCAGTCAGGGTCAATCTGGCTGTGTCTGCGTTGGTCTACGTCAGTCATGGTCAATCTGGCTGTGTCTGCGTCGGTTTACATCAGTCAGGGTCAGTCTGGCTGTGTCTGCGTCGGTCTACACAAGTCAGGGCCAGTCTGGCTGTGTCTGCGTCGGTCTACACCAGTCAGGGTCAGTCTGATTGTGTCTGCCTCGGTTTACATCAGTCATGGTCAGTCTGGCTGTGTCTGCGTCAGTGTACACCAGTCAGGGTCAGTGTGGCTGTGTCTGCGTCGGTCTACGTCAGTCAGGGTCAGTCTGGCTGAGTCTGCGTCGGCCTACATCAGTCAGGTTCAACCTGGATGTGTCTGCGTCGGTCTACGTCAGTCAGGGTCAATCTGGCTGTGTCTGCGTCGGTCTACATCAGTCAGGGTCAGTCTGACTGTGTCTGCCTCGGTTTACATCAGTCATGGTCAGTCTGGCTGTGTCTGTGTCGGTCTATACCAGTCAGTGTCAATCTGGCTGTGTCTGCGTCGGTCTACTTTAGTCAGGATCAAACTGGCTGTGACTGTGTCGATCTACACCAGTCAGTTTCAGTCTGGCTCGGTCTACATCGGTCTACACCAGTCAGGGTCAGTCTGGCTGTGTCTGTGTCGGTCTACACCAGTCAGTGTCAGTCTGGCTGTGTCTGTGTCGGTCTACTCCAGTCAGTATCAGTCTGGCTGTGTCTGTGTCGGTCTACACCAGTCAGTGTCAGTATGGCTGTGTCTGTGTCGGTCTACACCAGTCAGTGTCAGTCTGGCTGTGTCTGTGTCGGTCTACTCCAGTCAGTATCAGTTTGGCTGTGTCTGCGTTGGTCTACTTTAGTCAGGATCAGTCTGGCTGTGTCTGTGTCGGTCTACGACAGTCAGGTCAGTCTGACTGTATCTGTGTCGGTCTACTCCAGTCAGGGTCAGTCTGGCTGTGTCTGCGTCGGTCTACACCAGTCAGGGTCAGTCTGATTGTGTCTGCCTCGGTTTACATCAGTCATGGTCAGTCTGGCTGTGTCTGCGTCAGTCTACACCAGTCAGGGTCAGTGTGGCTGTGTCTGCGTCGGTCTACGTCAGTCAGGGTCAGTCTGGCTGAGTCTGCGTCGGCCTACATCAGTCAGGGTCAACCTGGATGTGTCTGCGTCGGTCTACGTCAGTCAGGGTCAATCTGGCTGTGTCTGCGTCGGTCTACATCAGTCAGGGTCAGTCTGACTGTGTCTGCCTCGGTTTACATCAGTCATGGTCAGTCTGGCTGTGTCTGTGTCGGTATATACCAGTCAGTGTCAATCTGGCTGTGTCTGCGTCGGTCTACTTTAGTCAGGATCAAACTGGCTGTGACTGTGTCGATCTACACCAGTCAGTGTCAGTCTGGCTCGGTCTACATCGGTCTACACCAGTCAGGGTCAGTCTGGCTGTGTCTGTGTCGGTCTACACCAGTCAGTGTCAGTCTGGCTGTGTCTGTGTCGGTCTACTCCAGTCAGTATCAGTCTGACTGTGTCTGTGTCGGTCTACACCAGTCAGTGTCAGTCTGGCTGTGTCTGCGTCGGTCTACTCCAGTCAGTATCAGTTTGGCTGTGTCTGCGTTGGTCTACTTTAGTCAGGATCAGTCTGGCTGTGTCTGTGTCGGTCTACGACAGTCAGGTCAGTCTGACTGTATCTGTGTCGGTCTACTCCAGTCAGGGTCAGTCTGGCTGTGTCTGCGTCGGTCTACTTTAGTCAGGGTCAAACTGGCTGTGTCTGTGTCGGTCTACTTCAGTCAGGGTCAGTCTGGCTGTGCCTGCGTCGGTCTACTTTAGTCAGGGTTAAACTGGCTGTGTCTGTGTCGGTCTACTTCAGTGAGGGTTTCTCTCTCTCTCTCTCTCTCTCTCTCTCTCTCTCTCTCTCTCTCCCTCTCTCTCTCTCTCTCTCTCTCTCTCTCTCTCTCTCTCTCTCTCTCTCTCGATTTGCATTTGATGCATTTACTGTTATCTTCGTGTTATTTTGGATACTTTTTAAAGAATGCGTGTGTGTGTTTGTGTGTGCGTTTGTGTGTGTATGTGTGTGTGCGTATGTGTGTGTGTGTGTGTGTATGTGTGTGTGTGTGTGTGTGTGATTTGTGTGTGTGTGTGTATGTGTGTGTATATGTTTGTGTCTTGTGTGTGTATGTATGTATGTGTGTGTGTGTGTGTTTCTCTGTGTGTATGTGTGTATGTTTGTGTGTCCGTGTGTGTATATATATATATATATATATATATATATATATATATATATATATATATATATGTGTGTGTGTGTTTGCGTGTGTGTATAATATTTGTGTGTGTGTTTCTCTGTATGTGTGTCTGTCTGTACGTTTACAGAAACCCTATCGAAAATAAAACGATTTGCATTTGATCCATTTACTGTCATCTTCGTGTTATTTTGGAGACATTTTAAAGAATGCGTTAAATTTTTTATAAGGATATATATTTTTTTCAAATGTCATTTACACACACAGCGTAAAATGTTGAACAGTTGTGTTGGTTTTTAAAGTTAAAAAACGATAGCTATAGTTTCCCTTAAGGTTAGTCAGGGAGATCTTGGAGATTAACGCCATAATACACATTTACGATATAATCTGTACTGACTTTATTAACTAGAAAAAAAAAAAAAAAAAAAAAAAATGTTTA
>NC_054709.1:25503400-25513400 GCF_016097555.1 Gigantopelta aegis
AAGGCAAGGCGAGGCGAGGGCGGGCGAGGCGAAGGCGAGGCAAGGAAAGTAAAGGCAAGGCAAAGCAAAACCACAGCAAAGCACCAACATAAGAAAGCTAAGCAAAGACAAGAGAAAAATATAATATAAAGAATAATATTTAGGTTAAGAAGGTAAAAATGATAGTGGCCTCGGTGGTGTCGTAATTATGCAATCGGACTTTAGGCTGGTAGGTACTGGGTTTGTATCCCGCCTGAGGCAATGGGGGTATTTTTCATGTCAGTACCGGTTCCAACCCAGTGTGAGTGCATCGCTAGACTCAATGGATAGGAGCAAGGCCTAATACACCGAGTTTCACCCACTTCACGGGTGTGATTATGGGTGTGTCTGCCGAATGTATGACCCCACATGGGGGATGATTACCCGGCATGCACTGCAGGTTCCGTGTACCCCGGGCTCGGGTAATACCGAGATAGCTCAAGTGACAGCAAGCGTGGAGCACGGACCTGTCAAGTAGTCCCATACCGAAATGGAAATACTGTGGCTTCCCCATTCATCTCATCATCATCCATGTTTGTAATGTAAAAAACCCCACAACAACAACAACAACAAAAAACGTTGTCTCTGTGTTAAATGTTTGTGGCGTTTAAAAAAGAAAAAAAATGTTAACACCATTATATTGCAGAATTATTTGGTAAAGTATCCATGTTTATTTATATTGTTGTAATATATAATATATATAATAGCTTATAATACGACAGTAATGTAATGATATCAGTGCCCCCAAGCCTGATACTACCATATTTGGTTCTGGGGTTAATAAAAGTAAAAACAAAAAAAACCCAAAACAAACAACAAATGGGGAATTCCGTTAGATTTGCCGACATGATGCATCCACTAATCTACTTCATTAGTCTGTTTTATTAGTTTTATCCTGTAATATGTTAAAAAATACGGAAAATATCATATTTATTCGTAATATATTCGCAAATTTAGTACACAAATATTGTGCGATCAATTTACGCAAGAAAACCATTTTGTTGTAGTGTGACGTCAAAAGCGAATACTAACCGAGTCCCCGTGGGAGATGGTTTATATTACGAGTGAATTTTCAATCGTATATCGGAGGTCATGGTCTCTCTAAAGACGAAACTCACGCTGTGGTTTACAGAAAATATAGCATGGCATATTCACTGTGATGTAATAAAACAAGATTCATGACGTCATTCACAGTAAGACATACACGATGTTCCATGATGTTTGTTTGTTTCTTTTTCGAAGTACGATTTTAATGTCAACGAGAGATGTTTAGAAAACCATTATTTTCAGGAATTGCAAAGAGGTCTTTTTATAGAGGTCTTTCGTAATTTTGACCCCACCCTGATCCCCAAAAGAGAACCCACAAAAAGTCCAAAACAAACAAAACGAAAATATATATTTTTTTTATAAATTTGCAAAAAAAAATAAAAATAATAATAATAATAATAATAAAAAAAAATAATAATAATAACAAACAAAACACACAACCCCCACAAAAAAAACAACCACTCCCAAATCTAACCCAAAACAAACACTGAACAAACACTATTAGAAAATAACCAAAGAAAACAAAACAAGAAACGAAAAAAAAAAACCCCAGTAAAGTTTGTTTTATTTAACGACGCCACTGAAGCACATTGATTTTTTATCTTATCATCGGCTATTGGACGTCAAACATATGGCCATTCTGACACTGTTTTTTAGAGGAAACCCGCTGTCGCCACATAGGCTACTCTTTTTACGACAGGCAGCAAGGGATCTTTTATTTGCGCTTCCCACAGACAGGATAGCACAAACCATAGCCTTTGTTGAACCAGTTATGGATCACTGGTCGGTGCAAGTGGTTTACACCTACCCATTGAGCCTTGCGGAGCACTCACTCAGGGTTTGGAGTCGGTATCTGGATTAAAAATCCCATGCCTCGACTGGGATCCGAACCCAGTACCTACCAGCCTGTAGACCGATGGCCTGCCACGACGCCACCGAGGCCGGTAACAAGAAACGAAAACAAAACCCTGACAAAATTGTGACGTTGTTTTTTCATTGGTTATTCTGTTTCCTTTTTGTACTAGTGTTCCTTTCTTTCTTTCTTTTTCTAACAGTGTTTGTTTGTTTGTTTTCTCCAATAGTGTTTGTGTCTTTTTCCTTACAGGTAGTACTAAACCAAATAACTTCCGGCTGGGTCAAAGTTCGAGGTGCACCGAACTTTTGATAGAGAAGTGAACACCACAAGTCCTGTGATTGGTTATAAATGTGAGTGTGTTGGTTGTAAAAACAATTAGTTTCATCTGGGCTAAAAATGTATGCAATTGTATTTCATCTAGTACCACTGTGTCAAGTAGCCTTGTGCTTGGAACATGTATGGGGTACCTGTAAAAAAAAGTACTCAAATTTTGTGCGGAACTAGGGTAGTCATAGACGCTACCCGTTATCTCAGAAATGAGCAGCTTGACACCCACTTTTTTGTGATTCACTTTAAGGGTGAGGGGTGGCAGTATTTATATCCGTGGCGTTTATGTCGATTGATACGTTGCAGGTAGGAGTTTTAGCCACATATGTTACTATTGTCGTCTATGGGATTTGATTTGGTAGTATACACCCTACAGTGTTTGTTTGTTTATTTTTCTTATAGTGTCTGTCTGTTTGTTACTTTTTTCTAATAGTGTGTGTGTTTGTTTTATTTTATTTTATATTATTATTTTGTGTTGTTGTCGTCTTACTAATTCTCACACCCAGATATAAAGAGTGCACAAGAACATTTGTTTTTTGTTTTTTTGTTGTTTTTTTACTTTAAAAATGTATTGAAAAGAACTGAAATTGTATATAACGTTTGTCATATTCCGTGTGATTCTTAAAGGCGTAGACCCTAGTTTCAACCCGTGAAAATGGACACTAAGTTTATTTAATCTACAATCCTGCAACACATTTGGATAAAGTTATAAGAGAGTTAAACTAAAGTCTGTGGTGTTTAAACGTGGAAATACCATCTAACAATAACTAGACCTTGTCTTGATAACCAGTACTTCTCAGACGAACGTGCCTTTTTAGATTTATGAAAAATGCATTTTGGGGTATTACAAAAAACTGGATGGCCAGAACCATTTCAGGTTTACGAAAATAAATATCATAAATAATAAAAATTTAAATACTTCTAATTTAGAATATCAAAAAACGGCTTTAATTGTGAAAATATACGTTGTACTGTTTAAAAACTAGGGTCTGTCACTTCATTAACAATGATTGTGGTTTTGCGCTTATGGTTACATATTTTTAAATTGACAGACCCCTGTTTCTAAATACTAAGGCACATTTTTCACTTTTATTTCTTTTCAACTTATTTTCCTGCTTATGTCCAATTAAAGTTCAAGCACGATACCCTGGGCACACACCTCAGCTATCTGAGCTGTCTGTCTAGGACACTGAGTTTGTTGTTAGTTGGTTAGTAGTTAGCGAGAGAGAAGTGGGTCTAGTGACCTTACGCCTACCTGTTGAGCCCTTAAAAACGCGCTATGGGTTGGAGCCGGTACCGGGCTGCGAACCCTTTACCTACCAGTATCTTGATACAAATATATACAACGTTTATACGTCCAGTACTGGAATATGCATCTGAAGTGTGGGACGGATGCTCTGTTTTAGACGAGGAACATCTAGAAAAAGTTCAACTTGAAACTGCAAGATTAATAACAGGTCTACCTTTGTTTCCATCACAAAATGCTCTATACTTAGAATCTGGTTTAGTTACCCTTTCTGAACATCGAAACGCCAAACAAATTATGAACTATGTTTAAAATACTTAATGGTATGGCTCCTGGCTTTTTAACAAACTGCATTCCGCCTAGGGTAGAACAACGTGCTCAATATAGACTAAGAAACCAAAACGATATATCTATTCCGTTTGCCAGAACTAATATATTAAAGGGACATTCCCGAGTTTGCTGCTTTGTATGATGTTTCCGACTAACAAAAATAGTTCTACGATTAAACTTACATATTAAATATATGTTCTTGTTTGGAGCATCAGTGTCTGTATATTCAATGTGTTTCTGGTCGTATTAATATTTATAAGAAGCAAAAACTGGAAATAAAATAAAATTTAACCTAGTACAAATAGTAGAACGATCCGTAACACGTTTAATATACAGCCACTAATATTTTATGCAGAAAAATATATTTGGTATGCATTTACAATCGTTAACAAGTCTCTGTTAGTCGATAATATCTTAAAAATTGCAGCAAACTCAGGAATGTCCCTTTAACAAACTGCATGCCGCCTAGGGTAAACAACGTGTTCAATATAGACTATTAATACTATTAAAACTATCCTCTTTTTTTTCATTCGACTATTGCTCAGTGGAACACCTTACCATTACAAAGTGGAAACTGTGAGCAAATTTCAACATTTAAAAAAACAGTTGCACCTAAAGGTTACAAGGTGCCTTCGTTCCACTTGTGTGGAAATCGAATGGAAAATATCTTACATACAAGATTAAGGCACGCCTGTAGTATCTTAAATGCTGATTTATATCGCTGTGGACTAGTTACAGATCCATCCTGCAAACGTGGGTATCATTACGAGAGCAGCTTCCATTACTTCTTTCAGTGTAAACTTTATACCCAGCAAAGACATCTATTAGACTCTTTAAGTACATTTGTACCAATAAACCTCCAGTTAGTACTAAACGGTACAACCACATTAAGTGACGACACAAACAAGCAGATATTTCATTATGTTCAAAAATACATTAAACAAACCGATTCAATAAATAAAATATAGTTTAATAAATGACTAGATAAATAAATGATGACTCGATAAAAATATATCAAAATGTGCGGAATCGATCGACCATCCCACGTCAAAGCCGCGCCGTCTGATTAGAAAGATAAACTACTTTAGTTTCCCCATTTTTTTTTTTGTATTATTATTATTATTATGATTATGATTATTATTATATTATTATTATTATTATTTTATTTTTTTATTTTTTTATTATTATTATTATTATTTTTTTTATCACTTTATTCACACTACAAATCTATTTTGCTTGATATTCTATGTATTAACTTTGTTCTGAATATTTATTGTAGTCTTTTTTTCCGGTTTCACTTTATCTGCACTGTTAATTTGCTTTGCTTTATGTTTTATGTATTTACTTTGTTTCAAATATTTGTAGTAATAGTAGTCGCCTATAATGTTATAATATTTGTAATTAGGAGAAGGCCTCGTAAGTTGAATAACTTGTGTATTATATACAATAAAATATGTTTTAAACAAGCCAGCAGGTAGTCCGATGGCTTAACCACTGCGCCAGCGAGGCCGGTTTTCACTTTTAGAGCTGTTTGTGACAACTGAAATCACAGTTTACTTAGAATGTGTTGTTTAGATGATCCATTTCCGTACATCAGAAGTGTTTGTGGACATCGTGGTGTTTTTAAAGGGACACACCCTAGTTTTTAAACACTATGGCATATATTTGACTATTATAGCCGTTTTTGACAACTGAAATAATACTTTGCTTAGATTTTATGGGTTAGATTATCAATTTCCGTACATTCGAAGTGTTTTTGGTCATCCTGGTGTTTTTAATATCATAAAATGCATTTCTCATATTTTAAAAAAAAGCAAAAAAAAAAGCACGTGCGTCTGAGAAGTAACAGTTATGGAGTCGAGTTTCAATCTATTTTTAGAGGGTATTTCACAATTTCAAAGTCACAGACACATGTTTCTCTCAATTGTAACTTTACTAAACTTAGTGTTAATTTTCACGGGTTGAAACCAGGGTCTGTTCCTTTAACATCACAAAATGCATTTTTCGTATTTCTAAAACGCACGTGCGTCTGAGAAGTAACATTATTGGAGTGAATTTTTTGTCTATTTCAAAGGGTATTTCACTATTTCAACGGCATATTTTCTTGTTTTATTCTGTTGTAACGTTATTCAAATGTGTTATAGGTTTGTAGATTATTTAAATTGTTTCCATTTCTAACGAGTTAAAACTAGGGTCTGCTTCTTTATGATGTACACACAAAAAGCAAATATGACACACTACTGAAATTATCGATATGAATAAATAGACTACTGAAATTATCGATATGAATAAATAGACTACTGAAATTATCGATATGAATAAATAGACTACTGAAATTAACTATATTAATAAATAGACTACTGAAATTAACTATATTAATAAAGAGACAACTGAAATTATCGATATGAATAAATAGACTACTGAAATTATCGATATGAATAAATAGACTACTGAAATTAACGATATGAATAAATAGACTACTGAAATTAACTATATGAATAAATATACTACTGAAATTGACGATATGAATATATAGACTACTGAAATTATCGATATGAATAATAGACTACTGAAATTAACTATATTAATAAATAGACTACTGAAATTATCGATATGGATAAATAGACTACTGAAATGGACGATATTAATAAACAGACTACTGAAATTGACGATTTAATAAATAGACTACTGAAATTAACGATATGAATAAATAGACTACTTAAATTAACGATATTAATAAACGATATTAATAAATAGACTACTGAAATTATCGATATGAATAAATAGACTACTGAAATTATCGATATGAATAAATAGGCTACTGAAATTAACTATATTAATAAATAGACTACTGAAATTAACTATATTAATAAATAGACTACTGAAATTAACGATATGAAAAAATAGACTACTGAAATTAACTATTTTAATAAATAGACTACTGAAATTAACTATATTAATAAATAGACTACTGAAATTAACGATATTAATAAATAGACTACTGAAATTAACTATATCAATAAATAGACTACTGAAATTAAAGATATTAATAAATAGACTACTGAAATTATCGATATGAATAAATAGACTACTGAAATTAACTATATGAATAAATAGACTACTGAAATTAAAGATATTAATAAATAGACTACTGAAATTATCGATATGAATAAATAGACTACTGAAATTAACAATATGAAAAAATAGACTACTGAAATTAACTATATTAATAAATAGACTACTGAAATTAAAGATATTAATACATAGGGTCTGCTTCTTTATGATGTACACACAAAAAGCAAATATGACACACTACTGAAATTATCGATATGAATAAATAGACTACTGAAATTATCGATATGAATAAATAGACTACTGAAATTAACGATATGAATAAATAGACTACTGAAATTAACTATATGAATAAATAGACTACTGAAAATAACTATATTAATAAATAAACTACTGAAATTAACTATATTAATAAATAGACTACTCAAATTATCGATATGAATAAATAGACTACTGAAATTAACTATATTAATAAATAGACTCCTGAAATTAACTATATTAATAAATAGACTACTAAAATTATCGATATTAATAAATAGACTACTGAAATTATCGATATGAATAAACAGACTACTGAAATTGACGATATTAGTAAATAGAGTACTGAAATTAAAGGGACATTCCAGAGTTTTCTGAAATTTTTAAGATGTAATTACATATCAAATATATTTTTCTGCATAAAATATTAGTGGCTGTATATTAAAGTTTCAACCTGTCACGGGGATCCTATAATACCCGTAACTGAATGAAACACGATTGTGCAAATATCTCTCCTAACTGTATATCTATTAGATCTCCCTGTAACAGGCAGTTATACCCGCTGGCTCGTCTAGGTATGATCAGAGATAAGATCTTATATAAAGTATATATTATTATAGCACGTTTAGTTTACAAGAAAACACAACAAAAACACAATACACTTTGGAATCTGTATTAACCTACGCTGACAAATGTACTGCCGCAGTAGTTAATTAACAACAACAAACAATAACAACCCAGAACTGATCACTTAATTAGTTAATCTCTAGGTGTCTAGTTTACACAATATGCTAATCACTTCACCGTGACACAACACTCACACGTGTGATAATTGAGAAACGCTTCCAGGGGAACTTAAGTAATAAAGGAATTACAACTCTATTCCTAACTGGTTAATTTTTTATTAACCCTTACTACTCGTTCAATAACGTGTGATAATTGAGAAACGCTGCCTAGAGAACTTAATTAATAAAGGAATTACAACTCTATTCCTAACTGGTTAATTTTTAATTAACCCTAACTACTCATTCAATAACCTTGTAATACAGACTTAATACTGGTACCTATCACAATAAAGACAATAACCTATAGTTTACCTAGGTCCTCTAGGATGACTGGTTAAGCTTTTTATAATTATTTAGAACAGCGAGCCTACAGTATACTGCGTCAGATGACCGGCAGCACCGTCTAAATAATATTGGTATAATACAGTATTAAAATATTTAAAGTCACATCAATCACATCAAGGTTATACAACAGAGCAGAAATGATATTTACCAAGTCCAAACGGACTAACGTTCCCTGGAAGCCTTCCAATATGTTTCTCCCTGATATCTCTAAAACCCTAGCTATTTATCATAAAACCGAATATCGCCTGGGGGTACATCGCGGCACCGAATCCCTACAAGTGCTATTTCCACAGCGACCAAGCGGTATATTTTCTTTTAGATGGCCAGACTCAATGACGCCTAGTCGCCAAAATCACGGTTGTAAAAACCGCACTCGCGGGGATATTACGTAACTACTGGCCACCTGGGCTTAAGTGCATATTGGAACTACACACGGCCCTCTAAAACAATTAATATCTCCACAGGCGAAAACAAAATTAAGAGCATGTTCCGTCACACAACCCGTGAAAATTAACACTAAGTTCCGTTAATCTACATACCTGTAACACATTTGGATAAAATTACAACTGAGTAAAACATGAGTCTGTGACTTTGAAATACCGTCGAAAAACAGACTGAAACTCCACTCCATAAATGTTACTTCTCAGACGCACGTGCGTTTTTAAAAATATAAGAAATGAATTTTGTGATATTAGAAACACCAGGATGACCAAAAACACTTCGAATGTAAGGAAATTGATAATCTAAACAATAAAATCTAAGTAAAGTATGATTTAAGTAATACAAAACGGTTATAATAGTAAAAATATGCGTTAGTGTTTAAAAATTAGGGTATGCCCCTTTAATCATGTTTCTGGTCGTTCTAATATTTGTACTAGGTTAAATTTTATTTTATTTCTTTTTTTTTCTTTTCGTACGTACGAAATTATAAATATTACGACGACCAGAAACACATTGAATATACAGACACCTATATTCTAAACAAGAAAATATATTTAATATGTAAGTTTAGTCGTTGAAATATTGTATTAGTCGGAAACATCTTGCAATGCAGCAAACTCAGGAATGTCCCTTTAACAATATTAATAAATATACTACTGAAATTAACGATATTAATAAATACACTACTAAAATTAACGATATTAATAAATAGGCTACTGAAATTAATGATATTAATAAATAAGCTACTGAAATCTGCTCCAAAATATACCATACGAGACCGGGTTGAGCCAGTAGCAGTGTTTGACTATAATCGGTCACTATAAACCGGCCAGTGCAAATAGTAGACGGGGAATAAAGATACATAAATAGATAACGTGCAACCTGTTCAAAGTAACGCATTATGTACGTTAATGAACGACCAACAACGATTAACAGATATTTTATTATCGATAAATTGTGTC
This sequence comes from Gigantopelta aegis, assembly GCF_016097555.1. NCBI lineage: Eukaryota > Metazoa > Mollusca > Gastropoda > Neomphalida > Peltospiridae > Gigantopelta > Gigantopelta aegis. The sequence continues at coordinate 25,513,088 of NC_054709.1, forward strand.
CCGCGCTCACAAACCAGATGGTCTTCTGTTGAAGGCGATAATGATTTTCTCATCCCTTTTATCACATGGAAGTCAACAGAAACAACGAGTTTCATACAGCCTGCGATAATACCATCGGAACGCGCAATTAACTTCGCAATGGACCCATCATTAAGAGGAATAATTGCGAATTCGACGGCTAACATTGATACTAATTCCAGCGATGCTGAAAGTCTGTGTGTTTTTGGTCTAAAAACCATCGAAGCATTGACGCTAGGATTTCACAAGTTGCGCTATACGTGATTTAGAATCGGTTATTCATCCCGCTAGATGG